>NW_020955203.1:1715415-1745663 GCF_003031625.1 Empidonax traillii
TTTTTCTCAGAGATACTGGCTACATCTCAGTGGAGAGTAGCAAAGGGATCCCTTTATCAAAGCTCCATATTTCTGTCCCAAGGCAATTCACATGTTATGCCTTGCTTACTTCAGTCATCCCCCTAACAGTTGTATATTTAGTCACTGGAGTAAAAAAAGGTTGGAAGTCTTCTCAACAAACTGAATGTGAGTTTCTGTTTTCCAAAGATATTTTATGTCAGTTTCTATAGACAAAAAGCGGCATGCAACTGTTTACACTGAATCAAGGTTATCTGACATTTAACTCCATAATTGCCCAGAGGGGGAAAAGTCCTTTGTGAATAGAGTATTTTAAAATTACCAGATGCATATATTCAGGCAGTTGTAACAAAACTTCAGTCTGCAAGGTGGACCCCTGCTTAGGATACGGTGGTCATTTATTTATTTAATTTTCCAGCATACAGTAATAATAATGGTAAGCATAGATTGCATGTTTTCATTACTATTTAAGGAAAACAGTACCATGTTATCAGTTTATAGTGTGATAAATTTTGGATGTAAATGACAGAACACTGGGATGGGAATTAGGATATCTGGATTATTTTTACAGCTCTACTATAACCTGTTCTATGACCCTTTGTAAATCACAACACCTTTAGTTATTATATTTCCTTGTCCATATTTATTTGATAGTTCATTCAGAAGACAGTTTTCTTGTGCAAGGAATCTTCCTTGTTAATGTATCTCAAGGCTTATTTACATATCTTTTTAATTACTTTATTTTAATTATTGTATTGTTAAGAAATAGTACCTGTGAACAGTGGTATTACACCGTGCGTAGTCCATATAAATCTGGAACAGAGACAGGGCTATTCTTTTTGTTAGGAGCTTTAGGAATACAGAGAAAATTAAAAGACAATATTGTACCTTCAGCTAAAATCAACCACACAAATGCAGGAATCACTAATAAATCCATTAATTTTAGAAAATTCAACAGTGACTATGGTGAGACGATAGCTTAATAGTCAGGTCAGGAAAAAGGAGATAATTTCACTTTGTCTACAGTTTACCAAAGGAGCCACAACCACTTAGGGGATTTTAACTGTATCTGAATTTCAAATGCCTCTAAATTTCAGTTCTGATTCCATAAAGCATAAGCTTCAGCATGACCCCACCCTTAGCTTTACTGTATCAGGCATTCTTTTGATCTGATTCTTGATCCCCATTTTGTTATGGGTGTTTATGCAAGAAGTAAGTATACAGTGAATGAAAATCACAACCTAAGCATAAATAGCATATTTTGTATCTGAAACCATATTTATCTTGCACTGAAGCAAATGGCAGCCAAAAATATAAAGAAAAAGAAAAGCGTGAATATAGGATTAGATCTGAAAGAGTCAATGGAGTAAGTAAAAGCAAGATCCATTAAAAAATTGAAATAAGTTTGCCTAATTCTATCAACCTAGATTTCGGTTTAGTTCTAGGTAGCATATCAGCTTTCCAGTTTTGGAGGTAAAAGATCTGTTTCACATTAAGCAGATCAAAAATTAAATATATTTCATGAATCTTTCATCCTTCTTATTCTGTTCATATAACAACAGTGATATTCAGTCCAGACTGCAAATGAAAACTATAATTCAAAAAAGCAGTGAATAGAGGGTTTACAGGCCTGGGCTGATTTAAATGAATGGATGTAAATGGACCTCCATCAGGCCCTGATTCAGCAAAGCAGTTGAACACATGCATTGCATTTAGTACTTGATCAATCCCATTGCTTACCTGGAGTAGAGCTTTAGGTGCATTACAACTCTTTTAGACCTGTTATGTTGGTCTCCTACTTGCAGGGAAAGAGTCATTCATAAACATTAGCTGAGGTTTGCTCTTTCACAGAAATGGACCAGCAACTTTTGAAGTACAAAGCCAGATTGTGGACTGTAAATGTGTAGCAGCTGATGTTGAGAGGCTGTGGATAGGCTGTTTTGTAAAAGGGGGTAATTGCAACAAGTCAGACAGTGCAGTCTGCTAATCTGTCTGGCACTGGAAGCTTTCAAAAAGCAATTCTTCAATAAACTCCCACAATACAAGTGGGAGTAAAGAAAAAAATACAACTCAGGAAATTTGAAAGGAAATTCAATCAGAAAAAATGCTTTAGTTTAGGATTTGAGTTTTGTTTGGGTTTTATTTTTGGGGGGAGGTGGGGTGTGTTGGAATTTTTATTAATTATTTTTATTTTTATTATTAGTTGTTTTTCCTCCAACAACTAATTAAATTTTTTTTTTCATCATGTTCCCAGTTTCTCATAAACTTGGAGCCTAATACCACAAGATCAAGACTTTCAGAAGTTCTCAAAAGTGGTGGAGTGGTAAAAGGTACTATCAGATTCAATTTGGGATCAATGTTGTATTCGTAGAATCATAAAATCATAGACTGTTCTGGGCTCCAAGGGACCTTAAAGATCACCTTATACCACCCTCCCTGCCATGGCCAGGGATACCTTCCACTAGATCAAGTTGATCAGAGTCCCATCCAGCCTTGCCTTGGATATTTCCAGGGATGGGCAGCCACAGTTTCTCTAGGAAACCTGTGCCAGTGACCCACCATCCTCACATTATTATATTAGATATTTCCCTAATATCTAATCTAAACTTACTTTCTTTTGGTTTGAAGCCATTCCCCCTTGTCCTGTGACTAAAAGCTCTTGTAAAAAGTCCCTCTCCATCTTTTTGCAGGCTCCCTTTAAGTACTTGAAGGCCACAATTAGGTCACCCCAAAACCTTCTCTGGGCTGAACAATCCCATTTCTCTCAGCCTTTTCTTGTAGGACAGGTGCTCCACCCCTCTAATCATCTTGGTGTACCCTGAAGTTATGATGATCTATATATATTTATAAAGGGGAAAATACCTAAAACAACATATTAAAAAAAATTAAGCTATTTGAGGGCAGGAGGGAGCATGAAAGATTGTTTGTGGGGTGCTCAGGTGCTTACTAGAGTTACTCAGGACAGCTTGGAAGAGCTGATGCAGTAAATCTCCTGGGCAGCATGTACATTCCCTCAAAGTAGCCACCTTCCATCTCATACAAAAATATCTCCTGCATGACTTAATGACATACTTTACATTTACAGCCTCCAGCTTCCCACACAACATTCGGTTACAGTGCAACTAGTGCTTACGTATGCCTTTCCTGTATTTAACCTTTTATCTTAAATGATGATGTAATCAAAGGTACAATTCAGCCACAGCCTTTTGCCCCAATGAAGATATTCTTGTTTGATAAGGTACCATAATTACACTACATATATCCTACATCAGAAATAAGACAGTAGTAATTCCCTCCTCTGTTACTGCAAACAATAATGCCAGGACTCAAAAGAAATGCTTTACATAAGCATTTGCCTAATAACTAAGAAGAAATGGAAGAAAAAGTTATATTAATTTTTTTTCACTATAATGAAATACTACATCATTATTTTCTCTTTTCTCTTTCTTTCCTTTCTTTCTCTTTCTTTTCAGATTTTTTTTTCTCCTGATTCTCTCTTTTTTTTTTTTTTTTTTTTTTTTTTTTTTTTTTTTTTTTTTTTTTTTTTTTTTTTTTTTTTTTTTTTTTTTTTTTTTTTTTTTTTTTTTTTTTTTTTTTTTTTTTTTTTTTTTTTTTTTTTTTTTTTTTTTTTTTTTTTTTTTTTTTTTTTTTTTTTTTTTTTTTTTTGTTTCTTCCTAAAGGGACGCTTGAATGGAACTATCTGGTTTAGAAGATGAGGCTGACTGATTACTGTAATTCATAGGGCCTTAATTAGCTGCACAAACCATTAGCTACAATTAGACTATTATAAAACACTTGATGCGCTGTGTCAACCATGGGGGCTCATTTATTCTTGTGGCAGGGAAGGGAGGGGGGGGGAAGGGGAAAAGAGAGCACTGTACAGCCAAGCATGCTAATAAAGAATGATTTTTGATTTAAGATGTTGCCGATAGTGCCTCAAAATTAATCTCAATAGCTGTCTAATTTGTGTCGGTGGATGGTATATTTATTGTAAAATGACACCAAAGCTAAATGAGTTACCTGAAGCAGGACTGCTAATGTCAGCGCCTGGAGACGCAACTCCATATGCCGTAATACAGCAAGGCACTGGGGCTGAATACTCCCAGTGGAGCACTTTGCTTCATCTGTCTCTGAAAATGCAGCAACCTGACTTACACTTTATGATCCTTAAATAATAATAATAAAAAAAAAAAAAAAAAAAAAAAAAAAAAAAAAAAAAAAAAAAAAAAAAGAAAAAGGAAAAAAAAAAAGAAAAAGAAAAGGTAGATATGAGAAACAAATTCCAGAACAGCTTTCAAAGGTTAGGGGGCTTACAAGGGCACGGTACAGCTGAAAACCTTATTGAAATTGTTTTGAGTGTAGACTATATGCAAAAAGTGGAAATTATGAGATTCGCCTTTAAAGCAAAAAGAAAGGGGAAATAATACAGATAAGGAGGATTTTTCTAATGGGCTTAAGACAGTGAGAATGTAAGTATGACATTCTTTAACTTAGAGATGCCTTTTTTGTTTGTTTTCCTATTGTATTTTCTAATTCATATTGTATTGATCCAACTTTCTCGTTGCAAATTGCTGGAAATACATTTATAGATTCCTTTAATTTATTTCTTTTTTTTTTTTCTTTTTACCCTTGATTAATTTCCTGCTAAGCCCCTTTGCAACAGAAAGTCAGGAACTTAAAAAAGGAGAGATTGGTTCGATAATACATGGCACTTGGTCTTTTCTGTACCATGCATGAAAGTATAAAAGCACAGAGGGGAAGAAAGCAGAATGTGTAGTTAATATGTTAGATTGGGACTCAGAGACCTGAATTCTGTTCCTGTTGTGCCCTACATGACCTTGGGCAAATCCATTTCTCTGTGCTTTTGTGCAACATGGGGACAGTAACACTTTCTCTCCTATTATGCTTTGTTTCTTTCAACTCTGGGGCCCAGATTCATGAAGGTAAATCAAGGTAATTTATCTTGATGGACTAGAAAGTAAGAGCTGAATTACCTCTGTGGATCAGGGTCTGAGCTTTTTGGGGCAAGGATTGCCTATTGGTTTGGGAAAATGCAGCACCTGGCATGTGGGACCAAATGTCATTTAGAAACTCTAAGTCTTCTTGCAAAAAAACCCCACAACATGCTGCTAATAGGATGGAGTTGTTACACTGTGATTAACTGATGATTTTTAGTGATGCTGCAGCTGCCAATACACTTTGTACTATCCTCAACCATTAATATCTCAGCAGAAACAGAGCTCAGAGTGTCCAGTCCCAAAATTACAAGCCTCTTTTGCTGGAGCCAAAGGAAGGTGAGTCATGGATAACTGCAGTTTAGTGTCCTATCTCTCACTTAGGATGCTAAGCACTATATCTAATCCAGGAATCAGAGACAAAGAATTGGGATATGACCCTCATCTCTCTAGTGACACAGTAAAATGCAAATGTGAAGTGACAGATAAACCTTACCTGACTCTGATACAGAGATGCCACTCACCATTCTTCACGTGAAGTCCCCTAGAGCAGGTGGTGTGATATTGTCTCTTCCTGTGTCTGTCCTGACTCTTTCGGAGTGGAGCAGGTATCACTGTGTGCATCTACAAAGTGGCAGTCCTAACCTCTCTCCTTTTCTGCAGCCTTGAAAATGAAGATTCCTTCTTTTCATATCCAAATGCTGCAGAATAATATTTGGATAACTTTAATATTATACCTTAAATGAATGTGTATGTTGTACACAGTCACCAATGTGGCAGTTTTTATTAAAGTCTCGTGTGGAAAATTTAGTCTCCCTCAAGAGGAAAAACAAACACCCACCCTGCTACCCATCCAAGATATTATGGAATGTGAAAAACTCACAGAAATGAAATAAAATTAAAGAACACCTAAAAATAATCAAACAACAAAGCATTTTATCCTACATGTGTATGTGAGTGCATATAATAGCTATACACATATATGTGGATCTAGGCATTTACAAGAAAAATTTCATATGACTTATAAATTATCTTCCATCCAAAAATCTAAAAAAAACCCCCACTCTGTTACATTTTACAGTCAATCTGTTAACAAACCCCAATAATTTACTTATGGGCGTGGAGCTATGGTAAAGATTGAATTCAGAGAGGATTCAGTAGTTAGGAGTTAACTGTAAAAAGGAACTAACTTAGACAGAGTTGCTATATTATAATTGTAGTGAAAGATAAAACAGGATTTTCTGGATGATGAAGGAAGGATCAGTCAAGGATAACCAAGAGCTCAGTTCAATCTAATAGCATGATTGCAATTAACAATAACACTCATAAACAGTACTCCACTGGGATTTGAGGAAATACCCTGGCCTTGTAGCAATAAAAAGGGGGTAAGTTCCGCTGTAGATTGATGAGATGGGACAGCTGGTATTTGCAAAAGGAAAAAATTTAGTCTTTTGCTTTAGGACTAATTATCAACATATCTTCAAAAGTACCCATGGTCCACACACATGACTGCAGGGAAATTCTGAATAAATTGACCTCAAATTCTTCATTGGATGATATCAGGAAACAGCCTAAAGGAAATAGGTGGGGTGAGTGACTTCTCTGACAGAAAAAATAACTCCTCTAGGACATGAAAGTGTATTTAAAGTGCATGGTCTTATGAAATTTATTAAACATTCATTCAGTGAGTATCGAACAACTACTATTCAAGCAGCAGTTTGTTCAGATCCCAGCCAGTCACCTTCCAGTAATGATGACATGAGACACAGATGCCTCAAGGCATGTCCCTTGGGGAGTTTTCTGAAGCCCCCTCAAACAGGATGCTTACACAGTAGCAAGACTGCCAGTTCAGTGTGGTGGCTTTGTGGTCTTAGCAGTAACAGAACAATGAGAAAAACCAGAAACAGTCCTACCCTACTCTTTTTCAGCCCTACATGAAGTAACTTAAGTGTTTCCTTATGATTTCTCAGGGTTTGGATTTCCATTTCTGGAGCAGTGCCTGTTTGACTTGAACAACCCCTTCAACACTGCGATTTACATTTTCCCTCCCTCCTTCCGCTCTTGTCAAAGGGTGTGCAGACCTTCCACAAATGTTATGGCTATGGCAGATCTAGGGGAAAAGGAGGTGAAGGATTTCAGGAAGATGTCTTCAACAGCTCAAATGGCAGACACGTGTGAGATCCTTATGAAATATCCTTGTGTGCTGAGGATCTTCAAAAGGCTTGCCTTTAATTTCCTGGCTTGTGGAGCTAGCGTCACCATGCTTTCCATTTACTTTCCCTTTTCTCCTAACATTCCATTCTACAGTTTAAACTTACAATGTTATTTTTAGTAGTTTGGTTGGTATGTTGTGTTTTTTCTTTTTCTTTTTTTTCCACTCCCCTGGGAAGTCAAACTTATATTGTAGACAGTATTACTTAGTGATTCATCTACAGTTCCTTCTTGAACCAATTCCTGCTTGTTGCTTAGGACTTACAGATGTTTTGTTGAGATACTGTAAAAGGCAAAGAGTTCTCAGCTTCCAACAATACAGATTTTAAAGTCATAAACCCTCCAGCTTCTGAGCAAATAATGGAGAACTCACACAAAAAGAGCAGGTGGGAGGAGGAAAGATTAAGAAGAGGCAGAAAAATACCACCTTTTTTTTATTTACTGGGTTTGACTTAGATCTCATAAGTTCCCTTTAATATAATAATTTTTTTCTTTTTCCAAAGGAAAAAAAAAAGTCTTTCGTATCAAAATTTATCACAGTCAAAATAAAAAATGTAATAGACCAGCATAAAACATTTAACAGCAACAGTTAATAATGTATACAATAAAATATTGCACTAATATATTGACAAATACAGCAATGAAGTATTAATGTGATTATGCTTCATCAGTGCAACAGCCCTTCCTCCTTGTCTTTCAAACAGTTTGAATAAAGCCTCCTCTTTCCAATCAACAATTTCACCATAATCCTTTAAAAATAAACAAGCAAACAAATAACAAGCTGGAACTTAAAATAAAGATCGCCAAACTAATTTTCCTGTGACAACATGTACATATACAAACTAAAGGAGCAGTAATTTATTCTTGGTTTACACCAGTGCGAGTGAATGAGAACTTATTCCATAGCAACCTAATTAGGAAGACAATGTAACTATTGTTTTTTATACTTATTTGCACCACTCCTGGGAAAAAGGCAAGAGCTAATATCATTTTCCAGGTGCTGACTGAAGCATGGGGAGAGATATTGTCCAACCCATAAATGAGATCTACTCTTGATGGGGCAATGTCCAGCTCCTTGATGCAATGTCTGAAGGCAACTAGACACCTGAAATGGTCAGAGGCTCTTGAAGACACGTATGGGTAAGAGTGAGGCACCTAAAACTGCAGTTCATAACAGACAGTATCCAGAAATCCCTTCAAATTTGTCTCGGAGACAGAATCTGACTCTGGACTGCTGGAGACTTTGCTCAGTTACAAATTTCCTCACATAATTAAATAAGCCAGGTCAATTCTTTCTCATATCAACAAGGAAAAGTTCATAAGGTTAAAGCACTCTCATAGTCCATGTCTGCTTATGATTCCTTTTCTCTGAACATGTAAGATACCATGCATATAAGGGGTTCTATTTAATGGATGGAACATAAAGGGTAAAGCTGATTACTGAGTGAGAGCCCCTTCTTGCAAGTATTTTAATTATTACTTTCATGTGCGCTCTGTATCACCAGATCTTATCAGCAACTGCTTCATATACCCTAGATGTCTTATGGAATTGAAATGTTCAGGGAGGTTAAGGCCCCTTAAAACTAGTGTTTCTTCAGTCACACTTCCTCCTTAGGGCTGAGAAGATCCTGACCTGTTGTTGAAGAGGGATGAACCAGACGGAATCTGGTGCCGCAGCTGCAGGTGTATGTGTGTTCTGGTGCCCTTAGCATGCTTGTAGACATACAATTGCTAAAGCTGGTCTTGGCTTTTCCATGCAGAACACCAGATATTTATTTCGTGTGCAGTAAAAGATTGCATCACCCTGTGTTTTGTGAAAGGAATGCCTCAGACATCTCACTTGAGAACATGTGTAAGAATTCAGTTTGGTGGTTCTAAAAAGTCAGTTACAACTCAAGCAAATTAGAAAAGTTACGTGTAGGCAAAAATGATAATCTTGCCTTCAGGTTTGTGAGAGAAGCTCAGATAGCATTGTTAATGGCTTTCAGACGTGTTAGGAATTAATCTCTTGCATCTGTTTGTCATCTTCCTCAGATTTAATGACTTGATGCTTTTCTAGGTAAACAAACAGGCTTACTTGTACACGCTACTTAGAGCAGTGTGGACAACTGTAAGATGAAAAGGTGGCTAGACTGAAAACTGCATTTGCCATGACTTTGTTATGACCTTTTTTTCAGGCCAAATTCCAGTTTAACATGAGTCATAGCAGTCTGATGGATGGAGTTGCAGCTATTGAGTCTGCTTCTGCACAGGCCAGGAAAGAGACAGGCATACTTGCAGCTAAATGCAGACATCAATGTTACAGGAATCTGTGTTTTAGCTACTCACTCATCTTCCATTATATTTAGGGAAGAACAATAGATAATTCCAGGTCTCAATTCATTTGATCTCTTTTGGATATCTGCTTTGGTTTAAGATGAATTGCATCCTAAAAAAGCCCACTGACTATGCAGAACCCCTAACGTGATATCTACATCCTAGACATCTACAATTAATCATTGACTTCCTCTATAGGTATAAAGATGGTGGAAAGCCAAAGTTAATTTTTGAAGTCCCTCTTTATTCCTTATGTTATAGTCACTGCTCCATAAGAAATAAAGCTTTCCCTGATAATTACAGAGAATTCCTTTTGTATGTAGAGAAGACCATTTTTATGTGGGAAAAATATTGCAAGAGTGAAACAAATGCAGGAAACAAAAAAGGCATAATTGATACTGACTGAAGTTGATTCTATTCTTCTTCTTACACTTGATACTGGCTGTTGGAAAATTAGGTCTTATAGCAGATCTTAGACTAAATTGTCAGAACTGGAAATGCCTTCTATATTGCTTGCTTGCATAACATCAGAGATTTGTTCTGCTTCTTCCACTGCACTCCTCAGAGTGAAGGAGGCAGATTCATAAAACTTAACATTTTGTAGCTCAGTCTCCTACAGAAACCAGCTGTCGATGAACACCAGCAGCCACCAAGCTGAGTGTCTTTACTGGCTCTTGCTGTTTTGGGGACAGCTCTCATGCATGTCACACATAGAGAAGTGTTTTGTGTTATTGCCTTTACAGCTTCAGCATGGAGATGATCTGGGTCAGTCCCTCTCTAATGCTGTGGCCATGAGGTTGGAATCCTGTTCCTCATTTCCAAACCATCCAGAAATCTCACAAGCATTTCCATCTTATTTTCCCAGTCTGTGCTCCTACTCTCTTCTTGGTTACCAGATCAAACTGAAAAAATAATGTATACATAGCAGAAAATGTAAGTCAGAGACAGAAATGAGAATATGCATTGTAAGGTCTAAAACCAGAATATTTTGGCAATTCTGAATTTCCCATCGTTATTACCAAAAATCAAGATATTAAAATCGCCATAAAAAAATAACTGTATCTTCAGAATGGTTTTGGGTTTTGTTGTTGTTTTTTGGTTTTGATTTTTTTGTGTGTGTGTGTATGTGTGATTTTTTTTGTTGTTGTTTTGCAAAAATATCTCTACCTCAAATTTAAAGGTGGTCCCTCAGGACAAGTTTACAGAATGATGAGGCCCATATTGGCTCACATCCTTGCAGAAATAATTTTTATGTATTCCAAGCATGATAAAAAATATTGGCTGTATTTGTTCCAGTCTATCAGGTAAATATGTATATGTGCAGTTCCTTTAAAACATTTAATTATTTACTCAGGAGACCAGAACAGCTGTTCTGCCAGGTAAATACACTTTGAGGCAGCTTTTTAAGACGTATATTATGTTAGATCTATTTCCACTTAAATGCATTTTTTTTGTAACACAAATTCTTTTAAAAGGCAAAATCTATTACCTTCAGAGTGATTCTCTTCTATCATGTAAACATAGATTTGAGGGTCATGCTTTGAATAATAAACTGGCAACAGCAAGATCCTTTGAAGAGGAATTCTTGCTTGATCTTGTGGGCCAGAGTCTGATGTGTTCCATTCATAAGAGGCACAACAGCTTTAACTGATTTTAGTGGAAGTTTCTTTATATACTTTTATTAAAAAAGCAGTTTCCTGCATAGCAATGTAACATACAGCAACAAGCTAGTGTGATAACATGGGTGGACGTACGGGACTTGAACCCTTGCTCCAGAAATATATTGAGTGTGCTGAAACACCGGTTTGTGTCTCAGCATTCAGTCTGCTTTCCAATTAGAAAACTCAGAAAGTGATTCCGTGATCAGAGCACACCTTTACCAGCTGTTCTGGAGCTGGGAATACCTTTGGATCTATGGTTGTCTTCTTCAGTTTTATATCCACAACCTTTCTGGGAAAAAATTGTCTTCAGAGGAGTTAGATTATCCAACAGGGAGTTCTGCCTGGCTTTTGAAGGTGATTTCTGCCCTAATTGTTTTGTGAAAAGCCATTTCTAAAATTTAGCTCTTTTAATTTACTTTCTTGCTCATTTTCTTTGGAAGTAGCAGGGGATTATCAGCATGGCTATCAGTATTAAATATATTGCAACATGTTTAGGAGTTATGGTTATCCTTGTTCTTGTGGTAGTCAAAGATTTGTAGCAAAAGAAATCAACCTTATTGCACCAATCAATACCCTTCTTCTCCAGACCTTATGTGCTCAAAAGCTTGTTCTTTTCCCCTTTTCACAGTTTTTCTAATGAAAATACTTGTTTGGCTTTGTTTTCCTACAGATTTTAACCTTTCTATTACCAGTAATTTACACTTCACTTTATTAGATGTTGCACAAGTGGATGCCAAAAAGGGGAGCCCAGTGCTCCACCTTGTGAGCACTCATCACCTAATTTTGATTTTATGCATTCATTAACCAATTATTTGATATATTACAAGTATCATTTTACACTAGTCTAAATTTTGTAAGAAAACGGTGTGTTATGTAAGGACAGGGATCCTTATCTGGGTTGATTTACAAGTAAATACTGAAGAAAGTACTTTAATAGTTAACACAGAAAGATGTCCTGGAAGGTTTTTAATTTCAAAACTGGTTAGAAAGAGTCCCAGAAAAATTGATTCTTCCCTTTCCAAATATTCTTGCTTTGCCTAAATGATAAGTACTTTATAGACAGCTGATAGTGATGGTGTCTGGCATTTATGTTTTGTTTGATGTAAGCATGTGTTTGACTGTGAGCAAAGAGGTGACCGTCGAAGGTAATCTAATTAAAAATGTTGAACTCCATAACTAACAGGAAAAAAAAAAAAAAAAAAAAAAAAGAGAGAGAGGGAGAGAGAAATCTCCACCTGAACATTTTTCCACATTTTGTAATCTCACCCAGAATGCTCCCTCTGAAAGTTGAACAATGTTCAAGACATTCCTCTTTCCATTTGAAGTACCTTGCTAATCCATCTGAACAACTTTAATAATAACTCAGCATCATGTCTTTTACCATTCTCCCTCCACTTTTTCTCTTTTTTCTCTTGGGCTACTATGAGAAGTTAAATGATCCAACAACTTTGTCTTTTGTCACCTGGGAGTGCTGCAAATTTTATTTGGTGGAATCAAGGCATTGGAAAGATACTCTAAGTGAAACACCAGGATAAATTGGTACTCCCCAAATATGTTATGTTCAAGTTGGTTTTCCCAAGCTATCAGTCTTTTCTCAAAGAACAGGTTTCTGACCACCAAATCGTTGTTCATCTTCAGTGGGTAAAATTTAAAACTTTCTATCTTTTCACCAGCATTCTCCTGAACTATTTAATGTAAGACTTCTTTCTTCAGTAAGCAGAACATTTCTAACTGAAAGGAATTAATTTGTTTATGTACATATAAGTGGAATGACATTTCTGTCACAGGCCTGAAGACCAAAATTCATTTGCTGATATTCACGCTTTAAGAACATTTCAGTAGTTTGATCTTGTGTTGTGGTTCAACAGTTTACACCTATATAAACCTTCACATTAATCTATATCACAAAATTGATCTCTATTATCCAGGTTCCCATCTTTGACATTAGCCAGTATCTGATGCTTCAGGAGAAAATGTGAAAATCAGTGAGTCTTTAATTATATGTGTGTTTCTAAAATGTATATCTTCTTAATTCCAATGCCTTATTCATTGAAACATCTTTGTTGACCATGGATTGGTCTATGTGTCAGACGTGGAGATATATTTAGCTGTCTAAGCCTCCACTGATTTCAGTGGAGGATTTAGTATCAAAATTAAGGTGATGTGTTTAAAATCCATCAAGGAACCTCTATTCCCACCACATTCCTGCCCCATTTCATTTAAATTTGTATAGTCTTTCTGTATATACAGTTTCTAAAGTCTATGTAGGATGAGATCTGCAAATCCTTTCTTCAGATATTACTGTGTCTTTCTGTCTTCCCCTCTAGATGTCTTTCCTGCTCCTAGACCTATAGGAACACTAGCAAAAGGCTACATGTGATTAGACTTCAGCTACATCATAGGAAGACTGGCATCCTCATGAGATTAGAAGTAGAACTCCCAATCTGGAACACCTCAGGGAAGAGTGTATTTTTCTTTTACTGAGTGTTCAGGGTGCTGTGACTTGCAGAGTCAGGGTTGGGTGAACTTCCAAGCAGGTGGAGGCATAAACACTGAGAGATTTCCTGGAGATAATTTCTCCTCATCCTAAGCTTTTTTCTAAAGTTTTGTTTCCCAAGATATCTTGAGGCAATGAGGTCCGCAGCAGAGTTGGTGTCAGTTATAAAATAGGCATGTACATTTAGGTATGTATATAGAGAGATATTTTCTTCTGTATTATTTACTAAATAGAGATAGAAATCATAACAATACCCTTGAGGTATTATTTTTATGTCTGCAGGGTTGAATGTAGAGTATGCTGTCTACTTTTTAAGAAAAAGCAAGAGAATTTATGGAGTTGAATTAATAAAAGGAGTTTAAAAATAAGAGTACAATGTTGGTTTTGTTTTTTGTTTACCTATTGTTTGTTTGTTTAGTTTGGTTTGAATGAATATTGAACAGAACTATATTCATTCCTTTTAAGGAATTACCTTTTAAGGGAATGAACTCATTCCCTTTTAAGGGAATGAATTTAGTTCTGTTCAATATTCATTTTAAATATTCATTTTGTGTTGTTTCTTATTTATAGTGCTTAAAAAATGGTTGCAATAAATTCTTATACTCCTGTCCTTTAAAGTGTTTATGATTTAAAAATGTCAGTCAGGAGTGTTAAGACACAATCTCTTAATTTAGGTAAGAATTGCTTTTGTAGAAACAGGCCTTTTTTTTTTTTTTTTATCATACCAAAGGAATTCAGGATCAGAGACAAGCACAGGTTAAAAATAATTTGTAAGTCCAGCTACAGAAGACCTGAGTGATTCATATAGTTTCAATTCTTCCTTTGAATTTGTCCTTTGCTTTCAATTGTTCTTATTTACATATAGCCTAGTTTCAGAGCAGAGACCTTTTAAACACATCAATAGGTCAATAAATCTATGCTTTTAATAGGGATGTACTTTTGTCCATTCTTTATTTTGGAGCTTTTCATTATACACTATCCTGCATGACTATACACTGCTGCACATGAAATGTTTACGTTGAATTGATTGGTTCTTTCAACACATTTGATTATTAGAAAGTGCAAAAAGGATGTTTTCACGGTTTATGGAGGAATATGTTGACCTTTCTTTGAGAATATAAAAGCCTGATTCTATTGGCATTATTCCCTCTGCAGAGGGGATGTGGTGCAGTGCCTAGGAACATACAAACTCCCACAGAGCAGCTGGGAAGAAACATTTCCAAGGACACATGACTTAAGGGCACTCTTTTATTATGGATGCAGACTTTTCTTCTTCTTTCTTATGACTTCTTCCAGCTGCCCTTGCAAATCATATGTAGAAATAAAAACATGGTTCAAAGTCTCACATCTAATAACATCAACCTCTGCTTAAGCAAAGTTCTGTCTGAACTTTGAGGCACTGCTCTCAGAAAGAAGTCCTAGGCATATTTTCTGAGATCATGGCCCACTTTGCATCCTGCAGGTATCTCACAGGTGTACCTGCCAGCTACCCAAGAAAACAGGTTGCCTTATGCCCTGGAGATTGTGTTCCTTTCAACCCAGAAGGCTATTGCAGGGTCATCACCACCTGGGAATCCAGTGGGTTAATGAGGTTTTGTGGTGTCAACAAAAAAACCTCTCAGACCAAGACTGTCATATCTGCTAAGACATCAGATCCTACTGAATAAAAATAATAATAAAAAAAAATAATTCAGAAAACCAAACCAAGCCAAACCAAAACAAACAAAAAAGCTATGTCAGGGACCCGCTTTTAATATATATTTAAGGAAATGAATTTCCAATGGTAATTTACAGGTACTACAAATTAATTCTGTGCTTGTTGTGTCCATCCCTATACAAAAGGGGAATATCCTTTGTGACTAACTTTGAAGGCAGCTAATTCTCCAAGGTACAATAAATGTCATCTAAGTGATCTGGTAGAGAGGCAAACATAGGGGGGAAGTGATGAATATATGTAGTTCCCAGTATCCAGCTCCACAGCTAAAATAGTAGCAACAACAGCAAAGAGAACAGATAACTGGTTAACCTTATCACGGTGCTTTTTATCCTGTCTTTTAATTATATCCAAAGGCAGATTCACAGTGATTATAACTTCCCTTCTGCCTCTCATTGCTTGATATAAGGCCATGGGATGGTTCTGACCGTGGACACTGTGGATGCACCTGTGCAGTCTGGGATCAAATCAATGACCTACCCAGCTCTCAGAATCCATAACTTTAAAGAGTGCAGCTACTCTATACGCTTAATAACAGCAAGAGTTAGTGTGAAGGGTACTGGAAGGAGCTCTCTAACTCTCCTCTGCTGGGTCACACTTTCACCATGCAGCTGAGGGGAGTATCCAGTTGAAAAGTTTCTGATTTTTTTTTTTTATGGCAAGAAGTGTGTGGCTAAAATCCTTGGCTATTGAGAAACATGGCAAAGCAAAGCCCTGTGAAAAGTTCATCTATAACATTACCAGTTTTCTGAAAGCTTCTGTAAGCTAAAATTGTAGTGTTCTTTCATACCTGTGACTGAAATAGGAAAATCAGTGTCAGAATCATTTCCTGTCGGATTACAGCAAACAAACCAACAAAATTGGATTCCAAGCTTTGAAGCTGCACAATCTCTAATCCTTTGCTAAACAGGGTCAAAAGGAAAATAATAGGCAATATCTCTTTGTCCAGCCTGGGACAAGAATTTCTCTGTTTTACCTCCTGCATTGCAGATTTTCCTAGTCAGGTTGAATCACTCCTTCTCGCTACTACTTATAGTTTTCAGACTCTTTGTACTGCTAAAAGCTGGACAATTATAAGGTTACCTGTGTTATGCTGTGACACAGTAGAAATTCAGCAGGTCAAAGGAGTTCTACTGTCTTTCATATTATTACTGTCCTTGTTTCTCACAAGTGTTGTATTGCATATTCTGGGATACTTTTCCTCAGTCAATCTATTCTCCTAGGTTTATTTTTATATCAGATCATCATCAAGTGGTCTCCGTTGTACAAAGCACTATTCTCAAAAGTGGCTATTATAATTCAGCATACAGTGATGAACACAATTACTTTTAGGTTCATTTAAAAAAAAAGATGAAGAGAAGAAGAAGAAAAAAATAAGAAACTCATCTGAACAAAGAAAATCTTTGTAGGAAGGTCAGCTGAGTAAAGGGACAGTCATTTAAAAAAAAAAAAAGACACATTGATCTAAGCTTCAGAAGTAGTAAAAATATACAAGGAAAATTGATAACTCAGACTCAAATTTAAATGAAAGCAGATAAAATAATTTACTGAAAAATTTTAGGTCTTATACAGTATCAGTAGCTAATACTGTTCTAAAGTCATTCTCTGATGCTTTTGAAGCAGTAAAACAAGATGGGGACTCATGCTTGTCAGTGACTAGTGGTTCTGAACGCAGGTAGAAGTGGGATTTTAAAGAGGAATTCACCATAAGCAATACATTGAGTATTTCTTTAGCTTATTAATTAGACTGAATTTCCACATATGACAAGGAAGTGCAGTACCTCCATTTCACATATGAACGACATGGGGCATATAAGTTATCCATCAAGGTTGCAGGCAAGTGTATTTTTAACAAATCAGTGCTCAGGGCACTGGATTATGTGCTTTCTCCTCTCCTAAGGGAGGTCAAACAGCATGGAACTAGACTTCATTTTAGTTTCTTAAAGTAGAAGATTGTTCAAATGGCAAAATCAATTCAAGAACTGTGTATGGTGCTTTTTTTACCATGTGTAGACGTCTGAACTGGGATGGACAGACTGTCCCAAGGATCAGCAGCCCAGGAAACTCGATACCTTTATATTTGGATGTTGTGCTAAAGAAGTACCTGTCTGTCTACCGATGCAATATCAGCCACTTCATATTCAGGCCAAATGTACATGGATGACTTAGTTCCGAGCTTTTGTTCAGTTTATGGGCAGTATGAAATTTTGTGGATTAAAGCTGAGCTATAGGATTACCTTTCACTTTCAGTCCTATTAATTAATTAATTAATTATTAATTAATAAAAATCTGGTTGGATGAACTCCTTCAGTGTGATATCAGCCCAAATGAATGAATAGAAGTGTGTTCCTCTAATTGCTGTAAGAAAACCACAACAATATTTCCCCCACATATGAAGTACCAGAGTTCTGAAAATCCTGGAGATTCAGTCCTCCAGTAATTTTAAGTTTCCCTCAGGACTGTGTAACAGTTCATTCACCCCAAGAGTTTTTGAATAATGGAAATCAGCGAAATCTCATTTTTTAAACAAGTACAATTTCACTGGAAAAATTTTAGCCTTCTCTATCCTGTTATTCTCATATCTGCATTTTCATTCAAAGCAGAAAAACACAGAGCATTCTGTTTTGCAGAAATCTTAGGCTAGAAGTAGGGGGTGTCTGTTCCTGTTGTTGTTTTTTATATCTTTCCTCATTTTTATTGGTAAACTATCAAGCAGGATGTTCCCCCCTCCTGTTTTTAAACAGCTTAAACTGATTGTATTTCAAAAAAATGCAGATGCCTATATCTTTTATAGGAAGAAAGTCATTAAATTTTTAAATGTTAGAAAAAAAGAAACTGTGAATGATATTCTGGAAAGTGACGGCATCGTAAAATATGCACAATCTGGTCAAGTTCCAATTAAAAAAAATGTGTTAGCATAAACAACCCTTAAAAATAGCAATGTAAAATTTACGAGCGCGGAGTGGATTTGGAAGTTGTCACCACGCCCAACCACATTTTCAGTTCTCATCAACCTGGTTTCTAATTCTGCATACATTTTAGATTTGCTGACATTTTCATATACAAAGAAACTTTCTGTAGCTGATGTGGAGCCCTGCACAGCACTGAAGAGGGATCCTTCAGAGGTGGAAGAACATTGTGCTGACAATTCCATCTTGCTCTGGCAAACATTTCCTTTCACTTTTGTTATTTGCTGTTGTTACCTCTGCAAACTGCTTGGAAATCGGTTATATAGGATTATAGATTATTTAAGGTTGGAAAAGACCTCTAAGGTCCCATTGTTAACCCAGAACTGCCACGTCCACCACTAACCCATGTCTCTATGTGCCACATTTGCATGCTTTTTAAACACCTTCAAGGACTGATTCTTCCACTTCCTTGGAAAGCTTTTCCCAACGCGGTGAAAAAATTTTTCCTAATATCCAATCTAAATATCTTCTGCTACAACTTGAGTTTATTATTCACCATTAGAGAGTGTTTTGTTATTTATGTTAAAATGCATAACAAAGGGAAGTTATGGGAGATAACTGCAAAACCCAAGGCTTTTGATCAACACATCTTCCCTGATCTGTTGCTCTCTTGTGATTTTTTTTTTTTGAGATAAAGAATGGCTAAGCCTTTAGGAATTGGTGGATTTCTTTTCAGTCCTTTTGGGTGCTGTGGAAGTTCCTGATCACTTTAACTCAAATGCTCAGATTAATGTCTGTCACTATAATTAAATTTAATCACCTTGTAATTCTCAAATTTGAAGTAAATAATACTTCAATTGCCATTCACCAGTACGTTCCTTCATTCCTCAGCTATTCCTGCTCCAAGATGGGATACACCCAGGGCTATCAAGAACTTTAGCTAACTAAAATTAGGCCATTGCTTAAATTTATTCAACTTAATGTGGAGAGTCTAAAGCTGTTCTGTGACATTTATCCAGAGAAAGAGACTATAAATAAGAAAACTATGACAACATACCTCCCAATGACTAGACTACTCATCCAAGAGTGGATGGGCCTGGAAATAAAGAAATATTTGAATTTCACATGAAGCAGCCATTGGGAAAAAACAGTTAGAAACTGAAATGTCTACTTGAATCCATAACCAGTCGTCCTTCCCAAATGAGTCCACTAACTACAAAGCAGACTCTTGCCTTATATTTTGACTCTAACCAACTATTAAAACGTGCTGGTAAAACTATTATTCTCTACCTGAAATCCTGATTCTACTTTACCTTTATCCTGAGAGACAAGTTTCAATGCTTTTGCCTATTTTTTTTTTCCCAGTGTGTGTAAGCACAGTAAGAGATGGACTGGTTTTAGCTCTTCCATGTTACTGAAGGAGGAGGTTCAAGCGCTTATTTTACAGCAGGTCTGTCAGTGTCAGCTGAAGAGAAGGGTTTTGCTGATAGTAGAAAGGAGAAGATAAACACACATCTGATTACAGGGTCATGGTAATCAGAAAATGGTCATTGATTTCTTTCCAAAATGTCTCCCTTCCTCATCTCCAAGCAAACTAAGACAAAATATGTTGATTTTTTAGTTCAACACATGTTTATGAACTGGTCTGGCTGACCCAGATTTTTATGTTCTGGCAAATCAGCTATTAATTAGAGAAATATGTGACTCTTGTCTTGCCAAATGGAGTCAGTACCTGTCTCTGCTTTGCTATTCATAGCAGATGAGAAAAGCAAAGACATAAACAAAGAAGAATTGGCTGCTGAATAGAAACTGTTCTTCAAAAGATGCATCTTTTCTGCTACATAGTTATGCCCCATCTTCACCCCCAGATCCCATTTTTTTGTTCTGATTCACCTCGTTTCCTAATACACCATTTTATCTTTCTATCCACCTCTTCACTGAAAGAATAAAAAAATTGGAGAACATTGTTAACCAAGAGATCTGTGTTTATAACTAAATAAATGAAGATTCCAAGGAGAGCCTGCTAGGAAACACTACAGCTCTCAGTGGTGTACTGTTTTGCTGCCTCTTCACGTGATGAGAGAAATCACATTTTGAAGAATACTTTCCACGCAAGACATTTTTCTTCCTATCCTCCTCATTCGCAGCACCTGCTTCAGGAAATATATATTTTCCACATACTGCTCAAATGAACTAATCTATTTTCACTATGTGTCCTTTTTGGCAAAATATCTACAGTATTTTCTTTCATAAAGACAAATTCTGCTCTTTTGGTATTTTTCCCCTTCCTTTTTCTTTTTTATTAATAAAAAAATATGATCCCTTATTTCCTCCTTAGAGAGAGGGGGAAAAAAAAAAGGAAAAAGAAAAGAAAGGGAAAAAAAGGCAAGGGAAAGAGTCAGGAAAAAGCAAACAAAAAAAGCTCTCACTGAAGCCTGGAGAAAATAAAAACTTAGGGCCAGAACCCCAACTATCAATGAGGCCTAACTTCATTGAAAATATGTCTGTGAATATTCAGTCATTTAGTATCTCTTACAATGACAGTTCTACAGAAGGAAAAATTGTCATTTTTTTATCATTTGAAATGAAATTGCCAATAGTGTGTCAGCTACGAAAGATGAATTATTCCTTTCAGCTTCTCCAGAAGGTGCTTAAGCAGAGTTAGGTCCATGGCAGACCAAGTTTCCCCAAATAAAACTATGTTTCATATCAATGCAGAAGCTATTTTGCAACAAGACTTATAGTATAACTTCTCTATCAGCATGTACACTTATCTATCCATCTTTCCAAGCATTCTTTGTTTTTTTCCTAGGAAAAAACAATCCTTCCAGGTTATGAACCTGCAGCATCCAAGGCAGATTTCAGCGCTTTTTAAATTTTATTTATTTTAAATTTAATCCCCCTCCTATCCTCAGGTTCTTCATGACTTCTGATCTTCTTTCTGCTGATTCCTGATCTAAATGGAGAAGGATGCCTTAGTCCTATGACATTTCCTTGATTTTCAGCACTTCCATACACTTTTTGAGTTTCATCTGAGTACCTAAAACAAATTTATGAAGGCCACTAGTAAACAAATGCAAGGGTTTTCCTTGTTAGAGTGTTTTCAGTTTTGGTGGGGTTTTTTTGGATTTGTTTTGTTGGGTGTGTGTGTTTTGGTGCTGGATTTTTGGGGCTTCTTCATTTGTTTAGTTTTTGTCAAACTGTTTGTGTTGTGAAACCATGGCACAGGTAGTCTACCTCTTAGTCCTCTTCTGTATATTTCTGACAAGGTGCAGAGCCTCTGACTCACTCCAATTCCTGTGCTTCATTTGACTTATTACCTTTCTGTGAATGTTTTGAAAACCCCAAATCTTGAGCCAGGGGTTAAAAGACATCTGTATAATGCCCTAAGGTATTTTATTTTATTTCTCATAATAATCTGTGAATATTTGGTATTTATTTTCAAAGGATGATCCCTGATGTCCTCCGAGTCAATATGGAAATGACACCAAAATTGGAATTCATAGTGATCTGAAAATACATATGTGAAGGACAAAAAGGCATAAGCTTTTCATCACTCAAGGAGAAACTTCATGCCATAATTACACTAAGAACATCATCTGACATTAAAATGTCACATGTATTACTACTGAACCCAGAGAGGGAAGTTTTATTAAGTACTGGACTCATGATTTTGTCTTTTAAGGAGTGAATTGACTTATACTTAGGACTGTCATGCACCATTTGTTTAGTGCCCTGCTTTCTACTGGTATCAGAATTTGATCTTGCCCAGTTTTAGGAAGCTAAGACTAGGACTTCATCTTATTAAAATTAATTTCTGCTACCTTTGTCTTCAAGTCCTTCATTTTGATCCCACTTTCACTAATTTTCTTTGTTCTCAGGTTAGCAACAGAGAGAAGATACAGATTGAAAATTTTGCTTGATTTTCTTTATAAGTGGATATGCTCCCATAAGATATTTCTTTTAAAATAGAAGCAGGGCAGAGCATCTTAGAAGGTGAAAAAGCCCAAAGGTGTAGCTATCTGTAGGGAACAGTCAATTGTTGCAAGCATAGATTTGTGATTTTGTACACCTGAGTTAATTCTCTTTTCGAAAAAACACTGGCAACAGTTAATGTCTGAGCTGGATCCTGTTTAATACACTGCAGACACCTTTTCAGACAGCATCTGTCTTCCCCTGCAGGATGCCAGTAAAGCAGGTAGACAGTCTCGCTTCTGAAGTGAAAGGAGCCCTCGGTATTTTTGCTATTGCTTTCAGAAAGGCAGATCTCCTGACATTAGAATTTAACATGGGAACAAGGATATGGAAAAAGCTATGATTTTATCCAACACTGAATTTAATACTGTTGGTCACGACCTATTGGTCATTACCAATGTCTGAGTGCTTTCCATGGATGAACACTAGGAGTAGATATATCAAGGGAATTTAAGGACGCTAATGTTTCTCGTTTCATAATCAGTACTTTTTTCACTTAGAAGGACACAGTTTCCTTTGTTAATGATGATGTCGTGGTATAGGTCTGTAAAGGCTACAGTCAGGATAACATGTACTTGGAAGGTCGAATTCTGTCTTTCAGTGTTGATCTGTTAAATGGATGCTGAGAGCCAGAGGCACAGCACTCTGTGTCTGATACCTTCCAAAAATCCAGTGAAGCACAACAGTAAGGGAACACTGAGGGCTAAAAGAACATCCTCAGTATACAGCACAAACTTCATCAGTGGACAACTTCCCTCTTTTTGAACAGATGACTCAGTGGAAGCACAATAAAATCCATCGGAGACTTTCTCTTGCCTTCAGAGTTCTTGGGGTGTTTGAGGACATGTTTTTAAATATTATTAATGATGCAAATGGGTCTAATATCACTTCCTCACATGAGTCATTAAATAGTCTGGGTGAGAGCAAGGATATCTAATACAATGAGATATGTTTTCTCTCTTTCACATAAGAACAATGGGAATGTCTGTCATGGATTATGCAAGTCTCTAAGGACAAGAAATACCAGAAGGATGCACTAAGGCATAGATAGTGCTAGGAAACTGTAAGGCACAGATAAAACATACTTCTTCCACTTCCATATCCAAATTCTTCCTCCCTCCACTCTACTTTCTACTGCATTTTCTTTCTTCCAAAACCAAAAACCAAAACCAGGGAAAGGCCTCTGAACCAGTAAGGAGAGGATCTCATGATCACAACTCTGCAGGGCAATAATCAGTAAAGTGGGTTATTACACCCATGTCCCAGCCAAAGGCAGAATGGAACATTGGATTTCATGCTGATACAGGGCAGGACAAAAGCTTGGCAACGCAGATGCAGCTTACAGGAACACCAAGGATGGAACTGTCTTGGATCAAGCTCAACAAAGCAGATGAAGAATTGTGTCTGATTACTCTGTTTCGTTGTGAAAAAAGCATGAATGGCTTTAGGAAAAATTGGTTAATCCTTGCTGGTTAGAAAAGCAAGAAAACCTGCCAGTAATGCTTTTAGAATTGATATTCTAGAAGGAGTAAAATGTAGATAATTTCCAGAAGCTGATTTTAATTTTATAAGCCATATATTAGATAATATTACTTGTTTGTGTCTGTTCAGTAATGGTGTAGAGACTTATGATGCATTGAAAAAAAATCAAAATTCAAAATGTTTAATTTTGAAACTCTTACTGAAGGTGCAATTTATCTTTCCTGGTAAATTCAGTGATGAAAATACAAATTGGATCACAAAAACAATGAGATCTGAAAAATCTGTGATTCTGTGTCCTTTCTATGAGAATAAAGTATGTAAACTCTCTTACAAAACGTATTTTACATATTTAGCAGGGGTTTATAAACAGTGTATATCCCTCCATTATCCAATCTGAGTCATACCAGTTTTGGATGTGACACTATTCCTTCTCAATGGGCTACCAACTCCTGTAAAATTTTCAATTGTAATTTGCTGTAACTCATTTTTTTGGAAGCATGTGGAAAGCTCATTTTAAGCAAGTTTAGGAGTAAAAGGGAAAAAACACAGATGCAGGGGTATTAATCTACTGTGGATAACTTATGTATCTCAAGGTCCATATTTTAAGTAAATGTTCACTGCATCATTAAACTTGGGCATTTACAGCATGCATCAAAAATAGAAACTTTGTGCAGTCAGAGAAGGCAAAGGTTTTCAAGGGAGGGTGTAAAATGGCATAATTCCATTGATTTTCATGGAGATGAAGAAATTTACATCAGCTAGGAGTGTGGCCCACAATCTCCTCAACAAAGAGTAAAGTCAAACTGTGAATATGGAAAAGTAGGAATCCGCCTAACTTCTCCTGACTTTGAGAAGGTTACAGACAAGGTTGACAGTGTCAACGCATACAGCATGATTTATCTGGAGTTTCAGAAAGCCTTCAATAAAGTTCCACATGACAGGCATCTGTTTAAGTTAAAAGCTACAGGGATCCAGGATAAGACATGGAAGTGAATAAAGAAATAGTTAAAAACCAGAACACAAAGACTACCTGCATGATGAGCTAGACTGATGCCCGGACAAGGTTGATAACAGCAATGTTTTTGACATAATTGTGTTAGTTCTGGTGGTTGCAGGAGGTGTCTGAAAATGTTTATTGGAAAAGGATTAAAAACAAATAAATAAGTAAATTTAAAATAAAATAAGACAAGAAAAGACAAGAAAGGAAAGGAAGAAAAGCAGAAACTGACTCCAGTCATGCTATTGTTTCACAGATTATTGCAGCATGTGATCAAGAAGGACAGTAGAAAATAAACACTTGCAATGAAGCAGGAAACCAGATCTCCAGCAGCTGAGTGGAATGCAGCTGCTTAAATACAGCCAAGCTACAATCAGCTCCAAGTTGAGAGCTTGTTATAATGGAGGGAGAGGGATACAATCAGGCTGGATCAGTAGGAAGAGCAGGCTCCCCTTTGATCTTCTTTCAGCTTTCATGCATGTGTAAAAAATGCAAATAAAATAGACTCACCATTCTCTATAAATTAAAGGAGTTTTTTCTCCCCCTCAAATTATCGAGCCATATTTTTTCCATGTGCTTTCAAACAAATTAAAAAAGCTTGAAAAAATGGACTTAAATATATTGAAGCATAAAAGTGGGAGTTCTGCATAATCAGCTTCCAAGAGTTCTTAAATCTCTGTATATAAACTGTTAAAAAGTAAATTAAAATTATTCCTTAATGAAATACAAATCTCAAGTCACTTGAATAACTAATCGTTTTATGACCCATGCAGTGAATTTTTAATGTCTGCCTCTACCTGATTATTTTAGATATGTCTGTGTTGTAAATTAAAAGCTACATAAATCATTAATGTGTTGATACAGATCAGTGAGCTGACTACACTGTATCTGATTCCTCAGGACATACAGTGTCTGATTCACCTCACTCCTATTTTATGGAGTCCAGATTTATTCCACACTTGTTCTTGGACAAAATCTGATTTGAAGGCTTTGAAAGGACTTGCTTTAGTATTTACAGCACTGAGATTATCTATGTCTTATAGAAAGGCCTACACTGTGCAAAAATCTACCACATTAAGAGGCTATTACTTCTAAAACAATTACTGGGTACTTGCAGAAAAGTATTTTATGCATGGTACTCAAATTGCTTTGGAATCATTAATTAAGTCTTACAGTTCACAAAACATTTTTGAGGTAGGTAGCTATTAGGATTTCTGTCTATAGTCTGGTAAACAAGGACAGAAACATTGGCCATTTGAAAAAGGAATAGATCTGTTAATAAAAGTCAGGTGTCCTCACTTTCAAATACATACTTTGATGGATAGGGGGAAAAAAAACCAAAACAGAACACTAACTAATAAAAAAAAACCAAAACAAAGTCCCTTATGAATACAAAAACACATTTTAAAAGTACAAGTTGAGTCCCTGAAGGAGAAAAGATTGAGGTCTGTAAAATATTTAGAACTCATGGACTACTGAAGTTGGCACAAGTTTGTGTGTGGAAATTTGCTGAAAGGAGAAAAACAAGCCTAGTGGAATAGCATTTTAGCTTTACCTGGACCAGTAATAGGGATTTGCCCTGTCTCATTGGGTCCCACGATTCCCTTGCACTAACAGGCAATCATGTGGGGCCACTCCTTCCCCAGTGGAAGTGCTGTTCCTGCTGTTTTGCTTTAACAGCTGCCATGATCATTTGCCTTGAACTGCAAAAGCACACCTTCTGAATCATACTTGCTTATTTTGTTTTCTTTGATCTTTCCTCTCAGCTTCCATAAATGAGCTTTGTTTTCTGACAAAAGTACTCCATTTGCTGCTTACAGTTAAACAGCCACAGTTTAACTGAAAATCTGAAGCTGGTATTCAGGTGCATTTTTGCTTTTTATCAGCGTGTGCCTCTGGGCAAAATTAGAGCCCAATATCATGAATATTTCTGATGGAATAGGGCACTATCGAACAACCCCATTGACGTGTGGGAGAGCATTTACTTGTGATCTTACTGCCAGATAAAGTTTTTACAAGACCAAACCCTTTGTCATTGAAATACATTCCAGTTTTACTACTAAATAAATGAAAATAAGTCATTTTGCAGCATGTGAAGATACAGCTTGTGAACGTTAAAAGATGAAGTCATACAGAAAAGGGTCACTCACATAACCCTTTGGCTTTTTCTGTACTGATAATTTAAAAATGAGAATACTGTAGTAGAGAAAATACCATAGATATTTTAAAATGGATGAAAGGATAAAAACAGCAATCAGGTCAAAATATATTTACTTCCCTTCCACCTGTGTAAATCCACAATGACTTTACTGGAGTCAACAGTGTTACCTTGGATTTTAAGAGAGTTATTGAAACTGGAATCGGTTCCATTATATTATCAATATGGAAACCTGCAATTACCTCTCTAAAAGATAACAAAGAGCTTGTCAATCCTCTTTCTTTATCCTTGTTTGATCTGGATTGCTGATGTGCTGGGATTTTTTTTCAGCACCTGATGTATGTTAATTTACAGAGTATGTTTGTGACTCTTCTTGATAAGGACTCATTTATTTTTGTTTGGTTCCTTATAAAGTGACCAAGCAGGAAAAAGGGCACTTTAACCTATTTTGCACATGTATTCTAAGCTGTGTTATCGTGGTGTTGAAATAAAAAGCAAGCCATAAAGACTTGCAGACATAAGAAAAAGTCTTTAATAAGTTTGAAGTGTTGATGGATGAAATATGTATGCACCAGGTAATTATGCCGGAGTCCATAATACAAGGGCCTACTGATTTCCATAGGAGAAGGAATTCATTACTTTGAAAACAGAAGAGATAGTTGCATGGTTTGCTTTGACCTCCTGGATAAAGTGAAATATAGATTTTTACCCAGTGATCCTTTTAGATTCAACACAGAAAGTGTGTTTAGCTTGGATTTATAAGTGAGAGCAGTCAAGCTGAGCTGTATGTGGTGCAACCAAGGCCAGTCTCAGCAAGAGCCCTTAACAAGAACAGTATTAATTGTCTTGGCAGTCAATGGCTAGTGGAGCTCCTTTATTCAGTAATACTGTTTAAAGAAATCATCTGTGATTCAGAATTGAAATACAAACAGATGAAGGTTATTTTGAATCTTATTATAAGCTGCTAAGAAACCAGTATTCTGAAGACATACATATGCTAACAAAATAGTCCTAAAAGCTATATTTTTTTTCCCCTGTATTTTCTTATTCATGTATTTGTTTTGTTTTTTACTATTACTATTAGCGTAATGGCTTCTTCTGGTCTGGAACATTTTTTTTTGTTTTGTTTTGTTTTGTTTTGTTGTTTTTGTTTGTTTGGTTTTGGTTTTGTTTTTGCGTTTTTTTTGCTGGGTGGTGGGGTCTGGGTGCTGTTTTGTTCTGCTTTTTTTCTTTTTTTTAGTTGCCTTAGTCATGTTGAAGTTCTTACTAGTGATTCTTTCAGGTGACAAGTAATTCTTTCCAAGCCCATAGTGGAGCAGAGTTTTTCTTCCAGGGGATTCGTGTCTAGTAGCTGACTGCCATTAGTACCTATTTGGCAAGAATTTGAAACTCTTGGTTTTTTTTGGGATATCTACAATATGTCTCACATGTGGATTTGGTGATGTGTCTCCACTCTTTCTTAACGGGAGTAACAATGGATACTACCTTGTCTGTCTGCTGCTTACTTTATTTTTTAAGATTTAAGCCCTCCTAATCACCTCCTTGTAGAGTATCTCTCCATTGATTACAGAACTAGCTTATGGAGAGTAGGGACTGGAGTAAATCCTTCAAAGTTAGGTAGGATGGATCCAGGTCTTAATCTCCCATTAATTAGTTAATGAGAATAATTAAGATAATAGTGCTTCTCTGGGTCCCCAGAAGGTGTGATGGTGGTGGGACTTAAAGAACAGAGCTAAAACAGGCCAGATGATGATTCAACTGATTTTTTTAGTTCTGTCATCTGCATCTCTGGGGAAACCACTTGAAAATTAAAGAGACTTTCTTGTCCCCCCAGCAAGAATAATATCAGCAGGAGCAGAGATTACTCAGAGGCTCATAACTCACAAAAACAGTCACTCTCTACTCAGAAATTATATTTTTGGAGGAACATATTTACACTCCTTATGTGGCTTATCCTGGTTATAATGTTCATATATTTACTTTTAAAAAAATATTCAAGGAAAAAAGGGAAATTTTAAACATAATTTCGTTAATATCAGCTTCTTAATTACTTCTTCCACAACTGCTTCTCAACATCTCCAAAGAAGTTTCACTCCAATCTGTTTTATAATAGTATCAGTAATTTGTTAGGGTTTTTTTCCTTTTTTTTCCTTTCTTCTAAAGAATCTACATGTCCCCAGGGAGTTTCTATTCCTTTCCACACACACATGTACAGTTCCTTCAAGCTCCAAGAGCTTCTTCATTCAGAGCATTTTGTAGCGCTTTCTTCCACAGAGTAGCACTGGCAAACCTATTAAAGGCAGCATCACACAATGTTCTTTCACACAAGGTGGTGGCACAGAGGATCCTACAAAAAAACAGAGTTATGAGTGTAAATGAAAACTTGCATAAAGCAACTCTGAGAAAATAACATATTTCATGGTATTAACCTTAACTTTGAATTGTTTGGTGTTGATACTGCAAATGGGGCAAAATTTTGGTAGCATTTTATTCTCTCCACATAAGCTAGATTATTTCTGTGAGTAAGGCCAGTATGAATTCCTGTTTGAATTCAAGGACCTTTCAAATTCACCCTTATGGCAATTTCAGACATATCTTGTTCCTAGTAATATAGCCCCTGCTTGGTGTTTCAAGGCCTTGAACCTTAAATGACAAAAGTCAGTGTAGCTTCAATGAAATAATTTTTCTTCAGCTATAGAGCTGACATCCATTCAATAGTCCTCTTGAAGGCTCCTGGTGAATATTGGTAAAGTATTTTATCAAACTTTTTGGAATAAGTAGCTGTTGGGGGAAATTTCTAAAAGGTAAATTTCAAACTCTAATTCCCCTTGACTTTTAGTGAATGTCAATGAGACTTTGAGTCATAAATTCAGAAATAATTAGTTGTTGAAATAAAAGACAAGGCAGTTAGTGATATTCTGGAGAAAAAAAAGGGAAGGAAGAAAAAAGGAAGAAGGAAAAAGAAAGAAAAAGAAAGAAAGAAAGAAAGAAAGAAAAAGAAAAAGAAAGAAAGAAAAAGAAAGAAAGAAAGAAAGAAAGAAAGAAAGAAAGAAAGAAAGAAAGAAAGAAAGAAAGAAAGAAAGAAAGAAAGAAAGAAAGAAAGAGAAAGAAAGAAAAGAGAAAAGAAAAGAAAAAAAGAAAAGAAAAGAAAAGAAAAGAAAAGAAAAGAAAAGAAAAGAAAAAAAGAAAAGAAAAGAAAAGAAAAGAAAAGAAAAGAAAAGAAAAGAAAAGAAAAGAAAAGAAAAGAAAAGAAAAGAAAAGAAAAGAAAAGAAAAGAAAAGAAAAGAAAAGAAAAGAAAAGAAAAGAAAAGAAAAGAAAAGAAAAGAAAAGAAAAGAAAAGAAAAGAAAAGAAAA
>NW_020955203.1:1745900-1772758 GCF_003031625.1 Empidonax traillii
GAAAAGAAAAGAAAAGAAAAAAAGAAAAGAAAAGAAAAGAAAAGAAAAGAAAAGAAAAGAAAAGAAAAGAAAAGAAAAGAAAAGAAAAGAAAAGAAAAGAAAAGAAAAGAAAAGAAAAGAAAAGAAAAGAAAAGAAAAGAAAAGAAAAGAAAAGAAAAGAAAAGAAAAGAAAAGAAAAGAAAAGAAAAGGCTGGAGAAATCTAAACACCAGAGTGTTATGGTTTGGAACCACCACAAAAGGAATGTAGACAGATAGGAGCAGTGCTGTGCTTGGCAGTGCTGAAGACAGCTGCAACCTGACATAGGAGGGACTTGGTGATAGTGTGTGGTGATTGTGGTGGTATAACTTGTCTTCTATGCCCTTTCTTGGAGTCACAACACTGGTCAGGTATCCAGTCTGATCCAGTAAGTTATTCCTACTTCTATTGATTGTCTGCAAGAATTAATATATTCATAATTGCACTTTCATATATCTACTTTTTTTTTCTAAGTTCACTTTTAAAAATTATTTCAAATGACTTTGTAAAGATTTGTGTTACATGGTCACTGAAATACATTTAAGCTTTTAGAAATTTCATGTACAGTTTTTAGAATATTTCCTTATCAAGGTAGTACTTAGTATATTACATGCTGTTTAATTCATATCACTGGTTATAAACAGACCTAATTCTTCCTCATACAACTCAGAAGCTTTCCTTTGCAGCTCCTCTGAAAAAAAAAAAATCAGTTTCAGACAAGGCGAGGGAATATTTTTTCAGGTTATATTGTTAGATACAAGTGACTTCCTAACAATTGTAAGCAATCAGTAAAAGGAACTTCAGTTAAAATCTATAAAAAAATTACAAAGTCTTTCTAATTTGGGTGGTTTTCCTGAAGAAATTAAAATTATAATTCATTAGAATTAGTAACAAAGAAACTGAGAAGAAAATTTGAATTCTAAAGGAAATACACGTAATAATAATAAACTGATGATACAAAGACTGACATTTAAGCAGTAATCCTTACCACTGAATGTTTGACACTGAGATAATTAAATGGAATTTCAGTTATATAACCTAAATGAAATCCAAGGTGTACAATGACAACACATTTTTTTCATAATATTGCAGTTGGATAAATAGAAGGTATAATCAAAAGTGGTTTGCATTTCTAGTTTCATTTATTTCTTTATTTTTTTAAATGTGTGTATGATATTTGCCTATCCACACTGTTTTTTTAAAGTACTTGAAGTAAAGCAAAAGCTTGAAAGATTTCAATAATCTCTAGCCCAAGCTTCAGTGAGTGTAAATTTATCTGCATAGTCTCAGTGTGTCAAAAGGTAGAAGTGTGAACTTTTTCAAGTAAATTTATTATTTAGTGGAAAAACTTGAGGAACTTATTTTAACTGTTAGGGTAGCCAGCAGAAACACGTTTACAAGCAATTGACCTCACTGATCTCTAACAGTAAAGCAATCCAAAGAAAGACACACTAAAAATGTTTAAAAGAGAAAAAACAAACCAAAACAAATGAAGCCAAACAAGCCAAACCTAACCAAAACAACAACAATGAAAGAGAATAAATCCAGAAATGTGGCTAAGTTTATGTTCTTAAATACATTATGCAACTGTTAATTTCACTTAGAGTCATTTCTCAGGCAAGCAGCTACCCCAGAAATGGAAAAATTACTTGTGTGAATAAGTGATTATCAGTGCAAATAAGGAATTCACAGTTTGGCCCAGAGGCTATTCTTTAGAATTATTACCTCTGAGTGTAAGATGTGATTCCTCACAATAATTATAAGTTGTATATACAAAGGCCCAGATGAGTAAGATAGCAAACCTGCATCTCCAAGCCTCTATTTAAAATTCAGCAATACCAGTAAGTGATGAAACTGTGAAATATAGTTGAGACTAACATACAAATACTCAGAATTCACCTCATTTCAGTGCTGTGCGTGACACATTTTACATTATTGATATTTTTGTTATAGCTACCGACAGAAAAGTTTGTCGGCTCTGAGTGGAGGTTTTGTTACATATTTCCTGGTATGTTGGGTCCAAAACATGCTCTTGGGAGTAATAGTAGAAGCTAATTTGATTTGTGTCCTCAAGGGAAGCAAATGGATTGTGTGTGTTTCATCCTATTAGAGAGCAGCCAGAACATGTCTTGTTTTTCTAGTGCCATAATGTCAGATTGTACTTAGTGACCACGCCAGGAATGACCAGTTGGGACTCATGGATATCATCCTGCTCTTTACCTATCAGAGAACCTCACCCATGTGGAAAATTCCTAAATGGTTAATCAAAAATCAGAAGGGTTTTCTGCTTTCTGTTTTCAGTGTATTAAATACTACTTAAAACATAACCCTGTGTGTAGATAAAGGTTTATGTACCTAATTTCTTCCAAGAAGATAACTACAAATAACAAGAGGCTGGATAATTTTCAAAAGGTTTTGACATGGCTTTCTTGACAGTTGAGGGCCAAACAACAGCTGAGTAATATTTGTTTTGCTTGGGGGGATGGAATCACTAGGTACTGGCAATTTTAGGATTTCTTAACATACATTTCTTGCCCTTTCTTTTAAAGTGTTTGTAGTGATGACTTTCATAAATTTGGGATCTTTTTTAGATTTTTTTTTAAAGGTAATTCTAGAAAATAAAGAACAATTATTCTATGCTTTAGCAGATATATGAGTTTGTGAATCATATTGAAAGAAAAATGTGTTTATTTATTGGAAATGAAGATGTTTGACAATTTAAAAGTAGATTTATAGTGTTTGTTTGTTTGTTTTCCAAAATCTGTTTAAACAAACTTTTAATATCCTAAAAAATAAACTTACAAAAAAACGATATCGAGTTGATACTTGTCTAAAAATATGTAGAATATATACCTGGCATTTCCTTATCCATGTTTCCCGTTTCAATTCTTTGTGTGTAGTTATGGGTCATTTATGGAGTTAAGCTGCACAGACTTTCATAGTCTTCTCTTTTATCACAGGAGAAGATATGTGTGTGAGTTGGAGATTGGAAGGTGTGGAAAATAATGAGAAAAATTTATTTCTACTCAATAAAATTTCTAATCTTTTCAAGACAGAGCAAGTGGACTTCATCTTGCAAAAGGGAATTCACAGTTTTGTCCACCTTTCTGCTTTTTTCTTCCATCTCACACTTTCCAGACCTTCAACCAGTATGTTGTTCTTGAATGTGCTGTAAAAAGGCCCTTTCCAAATCTCCAGAAGACTCTTTTAGGTATTAGTATTTTTAATCCAATGAAAGGTAGAAGGCCTTTAGAGGATAAGTCTTTACTGTACTAAGTTCATCAGAAACACTAAGGGGAAAAAACAAACAAACAAACAAACTACTCAAAGGACTTGCAGGCAGAATAAAGTTAAGTATTTGCTAGGTAAGTTGGAACAGAAGTTCAGAGAAGCAGCAGCATCTCTTTGGGGTGATTCCTTATTTGATATAAGAAAATACTTTTTATGTCTTTATTAAAGAAAGTAGTATATTGCATTGGTACACCAGTGATATTAAAAAAAAAATCATGGGTAATTTTTGGACTAATGCTAGTAACAAATTAGAAATCTCTTCACTCTTTGAAGTGCTCTAATCCCCAAATTGTTTGAAATGCTCAGTAGTTGTTTTTATTCATTGAAAAACTGTCAATTTCTGTTACATGTCTTTATGGCTTTTGCTCACAGTAATCTCAGTCTGTAATGGAAGAAATTATCACAATTTTGAACAATAACAACTCTTTTGGTACTTGTAAAGGTGAAAATTGCAAAATAAAAAGGAGATTTAGACTCACCTCAGGTGACTTTTAACCACATTACTGAGTTGTCTAAATAAAATATTTAAGTGTTTTTTTTCCTCCCCAGACTCTCTACATAGTTAATGGAGAGAGACTGGGATGTCTCAATATTGATTTCTCTTACCTATCAATTGAAATATAATTTTGGAATTTTTTTTCCCCTCAAAGTACACCACCAAGGAGAATTACAAAATTAGGCTCTTAACTTAAACTCCTATTAGGTGTCTAATGTTAGATGGGGTAAATCTGGGTTCACTTTTGGTATTTTCCCCCTTATTCATAATGTCATTACCCAGCTGATCAAAAAGTGGTTGGATGGGAAAATATTTCAGAAAGTTTGGCCTGTTTGCCAATCAATAATCAGACATCTTTTTTTTTTTTTTTTTTTTTTTTAGAGGGAGGATGTTCTGCCAGAATAAAATAAACTATAATAATAAAATATTAATAATACAATAAAATAGTAATAATAATTCTTCAGACCATTATATTGATATTTTCTTTAGCCCCTCTGTCATTGTCTGAGATGTGACATTACTTGTTACACAAGTTTTGCTGCTGTTCTTTTTTTAAAGGTAGATATAGCAAAATGTCAGCCATTTGGTTATACAGAACTTGACCTGGCTTCTCTTGCAACTTTTGTCTAGTATTAGATAAAAAGCATGGTAGGATGTTGTAAAGAACAAATGTTATTTGTTATTATCCAGTCAATCTTTAGATAACTTGAGCTTTGTGAATAAACTTTTGGGGGGAAAAAAAAAAAAAAAAAGAGAATACTTGGGATAGAAATTGCATGGTCCACTTTAAAATCTAATTCAAAAAAGGTCCCTGTGATTCATCCTTTCCAGCTCCAAGGCAAACAGTGAGATTGGTAGCACATTCATAATTCAACATGGTTAAATGCCAAGGGCCGAACAGAGAGCACCCTCCCGGCCAGTACGAACAGAATGACATTCATGGTTGATTCAGCTCCTTGCAGCAAGCTGTGTAATTGGAAAAGCCAAGGGAAACGACCCCAGTCTCTGTGTCCTGCTGATGTCAAAACGCATTCGAATCACTCTGACAAGTGGCCAGTTTGGAGGCTTCCTTAGAATAGGATACTGAGAGGAAAGGCAAGAGGACTCAAAACAGCTACAGCACAGGTAGGGCACATACTACAGAGCAGTTGAATTTGTGCTTGGGTTTTGAAAGGGAGGGAGAAAAACAGGCTCAAAAGAGGACATCTGTTTAGTGTAATTTGGTATCTTAATTACACGGCATGATATGCACCAATGTGCTTAATGGCACTTGTACTTAATAAATGTGTAGACACTGCTGTAAAGCTGATCAGTGCAATCAATAGGAATGGATAGAATATTTGAAGATGCTGACATCGTGTTAAAAAAAACCAAAAACAACAACAAAAAAGAAAATCTGTAGTTTATCTGGTCTTGAAGGAAGGAGAAATTATAATCTAGGGCGTGTGTGAGTGGGAAGATCTGAAGCTCTGTATCTTTTTGAAGCGTTCAGTACTCTTCAAGGGGGAGAAAAGTTGTTTTAAGTTAATACCATCTATGACATATTTTTCCTGTTAGATCAGTAATGCAAAACATCATTTAGCTAAACTATGCCCAGTCAGAACTTTAAAAGTAGGTATTATTACCTACTTAGTAATAATAAATTATTGATAATATGTTGTTATTAATAATAATATAATAATATCATTAATAATATATTGTTATTAATCCGTGTGCACAATCTTGCTCAGCTGGATTTTTCCATCTGTTAAAAGAAGAAAATGAACAGCATTGAATAAATGAAGAAATTGGTTTCTATTCATTTTTTCTGAGCTATGGACTGTCACTTCCACAGTGAACTGTGGAATAAGGGTCAGCTGCATTTATACACCATTTAAATTGTTCAGATATTTTTTGGGGAGGGGAAGATGTCTAGAAAATTATGTTCTTTAGTATTTTCCTACCATCCAGTATCAATTCTTTCATAAATTTATTATAAAGTGTTTCCCTATGGTAGTCTAAAGGACAGAGTTTCTTTTTACTAAGCTTGGCTCGTTCTGTGTACAAGATGAATAGCTTTTTTGAGGGGGGATTTCAGTTAATTTATTACAAATGTTATTATATCCAGAGCATGCAGACACTAACATTTGAATATAATAGTTGAAAATATATGGTCTTACACTTCATTTACCTGTATCAGCTGTAATGCTGATTGTAAACAATAAATACTTAATATTTGTTCAGACTATTTTCCATCTCTCTTATACTAGTTCCGGTGAAATATTTTAGTTTGTGTCATTGGTCAGAAACACAATTCTAAACAAACAAAAAAAAAATAGTTTCATGTTCTCTAAGTCAGTCCCTGGTTAGAAATAATTTCCCTAAATAACTAAATCAGTAAGACCTCTATGCTGGGTCACAGGACACACCTTACCTGACAAATCTCACTTTTTTTTTTTTCTCCTTCACATGAATGTTTAAATGAAAATGTATATGCACATACACATTACCACTGAACCTTGCTTCTGAATAATATTTCACCTGAAGTGTTGCTTTACTGCTAGAAACACTTTGCCTGTCTTCTTCACCTGTTTATGTGCCTGCAGAGACATCTGATAGCAATACTTGTTTAATGGTTTGTTTACTAGTATTTTTTTCCTAATTTTTCTGTTATTAGGCAAATGATTTTTTTGTTATTAGGCAAATGATTTTGCCTAATAATAGGTAAAAGGTGATTAATTGATTAATTAATTAAAAAGGTGATTGATTAATTAATGTCACAGCTTTGATCTTGTGTTTTTCTTGCACTCATAGCACAGCCGTTACTGTTGCTACCCAAATTATGATGGCCTAAGGACATTGCAAATGAGAAGACAACTATTATCTATAGGGTGTTACACTGTAAGATTGATCCTACTCCAGAAAAGTTGCAAAGTATAAAGATGAAGCTCCTAGAATTTCTGAGAAAATGATTGGTCTTGCGTTTTTCATAAACCAGTTGTTCAGAAAAGAGTTAAGGCTTCAGTTTTGGAAAAAACATATTTTATTTCCCAAGAGTGAAGACTTAGTCTGTCCAGCATGGAACATGCCAAAAAGTAGTTAGAGTAGAACTGGTGAGAGCTCTGAAGACACAAGTAAGTCCAGTGGTTGCTCTCATAGAGTCTTGTTCTGTCTTTGATGTCTATGATCAAGATCTTCAACTGGTGTAAAACGAAAAAATTCAGTTCTAGAAAAGAAATGCATTTGTAACATAAGAATCCACCCTATGGAATTACACATTTTTAATAAGGATTACGGAATGTTAATTTTTTGTGATCCTTAGTTCTGCTACGTAACACATAAATCCTTCAAAACACTGAGTCGGTGAAAGAAAGTGAGGGAGACCATGAAGTGCTGGAGCAGAACTGGGCATCCTGTGAATGTTTTATATCAGCTACCATGTCTAAGAAGCCTGCATACTCTTTCTAGCATTTCCCAATCTCCTGTGCTTGTCCATATCTGCCTGAGCATGGAGTGTATTTTAATCGAATCGATTCCTGATGGGAGCTGCAAGGGAGACTAGAGAAATGCAGCACCCAACTTTATTTTGAATTACCCATCTATTGGGCATCTAATTCCCACAGGTGTCTTTCAAAATCCAACTCCTAACTAGTTGAATGTATAATTCAGTACAAATTATTTGCTCAGCTCCACTCTTAGAAATGATGCTTAGCTGTCGCTGAGTAGCATTTTTCATCTTCAAAGTGATTTTAATTCATTAACCAATTCATTAACCTACTAGATCTCACTGGTAAGATTTTCCTGATACACAGGTTACATTTCCTTTTGCCTTAATCCTTCCCATAACTTTAAGTTGTATTCCCTCAGAGTTACCTTAACAGGTCTTCATTCACTCTCACTCTCTCATGGACAAATTCATCCATGAGGTAACACGGCTGAGGTTGCCTTGAATCAAGTTATATCACAGATGTATCTGGCCCTTGCTAATGACAACATTCTTCAAATAGAGTCCCTGTAGATGTTTACTCAGCTCTCCACCCCCAGCTATCATTTGGCCAAGCTATACATATTTACTGTCGCTCTTTTCATCTTTCCTCATAAATCAATCCCTCCAGCCTCTCAGTCATGTTGGTTGATCTTGTCTTTATTACCTCCAATTTGCTCACAATTATGTAGTGCTTAATAGCTTTTCTGAATAACTTTAAGTCAAGAATGACACACGTCAGGGGAACGGCAGTGGTTGTGAAATAATTGCAAGTACTGGCAGTGCTCTGGAGAGGGGAAAATTTTGCTGTTGCCATTTATGTTGCTTTTTTACTTCTGCCTAGATGGCAAGAAACATAAGCAAAAATTTAATTCCACTAAATGTTTTCATTAAAAGACAAAAAAGAAGGAGAAATATTTTTTTTCACCAGAATAAATTTCATAAAAATTGAGTAAACAGTTTTGATTTGCTTATGAAAATCACTTATATATATTACATGAAATCACACACCTAATAACTTTTTGGGAATGGTAAACAGAATATGTTCATTTAGCCTGAACTGTTTTTACCAGAGACATCAGTTTTACATTTATTCTGCTCTTAATGGAAACACCGATAAATAAATTTATAAATTACATTTTAAATTGCACTTGTCTACATTTTTCTGTATTCTTTTTATTTCATACAATTCGTACTTGTCATCTCATCACACAGTTTTTTCTTATTATCTTTACCTCCATTAATCCAGTCAAAATACTTCTAAAAACTGATTGCTTGCCCTGACTGCTTCCAAACTGTTTTAGAAAACCACATTTTACTTTTGTTCCCAACAGTACTTTTTCTCATCTTTTTTTTTTTTCCTCCCCAGGTTTATCCTACCCTGCTCCATCTGATCTCATCTCTTCTCCCTCTGATCACTCCATCCCCTGCATCAGTGTCCTGAGCTCAGAGGTCCCTGCTGGCTTCTCAGGAACTCAGACTAAAACAAACTATGTCCCACCAAACTCAGGTCTCCACACTGGGAGGACGATGTTGTACTACTGTGCTATGACAAGATGAGACACCTCATTTGACTCAGTCGTTGTTTAGTCTCTGCTCTTTCTCAAAAGGGACACTATAAATACTTTTGTTCATGTAGGTATTTGAAATTCTACATCTTACAAAAAAATTAGAGTTGCAGAGATCAAGAACATCTTTAAAGGAAACCTTAGAAACAGTGAATCAAGTATAACTTGAGGTTTATATTATAACATGATTTCTTCAGATACTACAAAGCAAAATCAGGGACCTAAATTTCAGTTTTATATTTTTTATAATGAGCACAGCTCTCTTTATGTGGATATGTCTGTGTAAGGCTCAGTGTGTTATGGGGTACATTATATTGTAAAGGAAGTGTGAGTTTGAGAGAACTGATTTGTTATACAAAGAATACCAACTGAGTTTAAAAATATGTTTCTCCAAAGAAAACCAGCAGGGCTGGTAAGTCTATCATATTGATAAATATGATACATGAACAATGTTTCATTTACATACTGAAGTATTTCCTTGAAATTGAAGCCATATGCTTAGTCTACAATACCTCCTCATCTGTAATCTTTAATTGTCTGAAAAGTGTTTTAATTATTTGAAAAGCAGCGTATTTGCAATAGCAACTGGTATGTTATCACTTATGCAGAGAAAATTCAATCATGGCTCAACTTGTTTGGGTTGCTAATAACATCTATGTTAAAAATCCCACCAGGGTCAGTTTGAAAACCTAAGTAAAAACTTGTATTACTGTTTTTATTAATATTATTAAACTGAAAGTTGAAAGGCAAAGAAGAAAGTATTATGCATACATGTAAAAAAGATGTTCCTCTGCAATGTTTGATATTGACAGATATGTCTATAAAGCTAGCACACAGGGGAATGATAGTAAGAGGAACTTTAATTGAATCTGAGCTACAGCAAACTTCTGAAGATTTTGAAGAAAAGCAATTTCAGTCAATTAAATCTGAAGCAATCAAATTAAGTGCAAGAACAAGGATGTAAACCCAGTAACACCGGAGTTCTAGAACTTCACCTAAGACCTTGAACTTAAACTCAGTTTTCCAAATTTTAAAGGTTATTGCATCTACAAACACTGGCAGTATTATCAGATGTTTCAGAGGTTTGACTGATTTAATGAGAAATGTTCTAAACAAGTCTTACTTTTGCAATCCACAACCTATTGTTAGCTTAGAAAGTCTCTATACTGATAAATGTACATTAAGAAGACATAATAAAGCAATAATTTTCCTGCTTTCTTTACACTTTTCTTGAACATCAGCTATTGATCACAACTTTTTTTTTTTAATAACCAGAACAGAACTGTCAGATCTTTAAGGACACTTTCCTTAAAGTACAAGAGGTCTTGATCCACAGGTGTAAAAAATCAGGAAAGGAAGTGAAGAGAGAAGCATGGCAGCATGGATACTGGTAAAGCTAAAAGGCAAGAAGCAAATGCACAGGCAGTGGAAGAAAGGACAGGTATCCTGTAAAGAGGATGCTGCATGGCTATATAAGGATGAGATCAGGAAGGTCACAGCACAGCTGGAGCTTCACTTGGCAAGGAATTAAAAGAACAGTAAGAAGGGCTGCTACACGTATGTCCCTTCCTGATGAGCAAGTCTCACAAAGAGGTGAGATGCTTGAGAAGGAGGTTGAGGTACTCAACAAAGCTTTGCCTCAGCCTTCAAGGGTGATTTCTCTTCCCACACCTCTTAAGTGGATGAACCACAAAATGGGGACTGGAAGAGCAAAGTCCCTCCCACTGTAAGAGAAGATCAGTTTCATGACTACCTGAGTATAAGGGACTCAATGAGATGCATCCCAGAATCCCGAGGGAACTGGCTGCCAAGACACTCCCCATGACGTCTGAATATCATAGTAGCCAAGTGAAGCCCCAGGCATTCAGGGAAACATTGTACCTATCTTTAAAAATGGTAGAAAGGAGGACCCTATGTCAGCCTCACCTCTGTGCTTGGTAAGGTCCTGGGACAGATCCTCCTGGAAGAACATGGAAGTGATTTGAGACAGTAAGCATGGCTTCACCAAGGACAATTCATGCCTGAGCAATCCACTGTCCTCCTATGATGAAGCCACTACACCAGTAGATGAGAGAAGAGCTAAGGATGTCATTTATCTGGACTTCTGTAAGGCCCTTGGCACTGTCCACCACAACATCCTTCTCTCTAAATTGAAGAGAAATTGATTTGATGGGTAGGCTGTTCAGTGGATGTGGAATTGCTTGGATGATTGCCTCCAGAGGGCAGTGGTCAATGGCTCAATATCAAGATGGAGATCAATGAGAGTGGTGTCCCTCAGGGGTCCACACTGGCACCAATATTGCTCGAAGCCTTCATCAATGACAGGGACAGACAGTGGGATCAGCTGCACCCTCAGCAAGTTTTCACACAGCACCGCACTGTGGTTGACACGCCTGAGGGACAGGATGTGAAATGATTTTAACCACGATTTGGCAGCAGCAAATGTCAAATGAGTGGAACAAGCCAGTGTGTTCGCTAATTGGCTGTAACTAAAAATCATAGAGGACTTGAAGAGAGTAGGGGCTGGCTGTGGGAGAAACAAGCTTTACTACTTTTATTTGTTGGCCAAGCTGCAGCAGACGCCAATGAAACTAGTGCCTGCAACTCAGAAATTAAAAGTGAAAAAAAGAAATGGAAAGGAGGATAGGACTCCAAAACTGATTACTGCTGCATAAGTATTTTGTCATAAGGAAAAAAGGAAGGCAGACCAGATAGGGGCCTCTAACAGTGTCAGAGATAAAGAGGCTAAAGTTTAAAAGCACAGAAGTTTAACTGCCAGTGTTTATTTATAGCTTCACACATACAAAGGCACTGCTATTTCAGGGAAACGGCACTATTTTTTATATGTGTCAGTTTTGAATAGTCCAGACACAGTAAAAGTAAAATAAAGTGAACCGCATGTGTTAAGGAACAAATTTAAATAGCAATGGCTCTGAGAATAAAGTGTACATTAAAATAAGGAAAGAGGCTATAGCTCATTTAATTTGCAGAATAAATCTCTGACAAAGATCCCTGTCTCGCGTACAGAGATGATATTAGGAGTTGAGAAAAAGATATAAGCCACAGTCTGATATAATATGTGTGTTGGTATGTATGTGTGTATAAATACTGCCACTTATCTATCCCACTAACAATCAATCCATCAGTAATACATGCACAATCATAAACAATTATGCTTATTTTATTCATTAATATACAAGGACTCACCTATTAGCTGTATCAATACTTTATATGGCAATAAATTCTTTGAGCCAAGGATTTTTTGTACATTGCACATATATAGCATGGAGGGATAATTGGTTCTATAATGACAAAAAAGTTGTGCTTCCTTGCCACCTTATTTTTTTACTGACATTATCAGAGTTGTTCAATAAATGCCATCTCTTCACCCTCTGATACACCACTTTTACTCATTATATGCCACATGATTTATAGAGGAAAGAAGTAGTAGATAATATTAAAAGTATTTTAAAAGTTACCAGAACTTCAATAGAATGTTGTTTTCATCGTCTATATTTCTAGAGGCAGTTTTCTAGCTGACAAACTATTTAAATAGTGGCGGGGGGGGGGGGGGGGATGAACTTCTTTAAATGAAAGATACAATATTGTTATTTATGCTATACAATACACTTTCACTCTTAAGATGAAGAAACAAAAACTATTCTAAATATCCATCCCTATCTTTTTCGTGGCTAGCGTGTATGTTATTTACAAAGTGCTGAATTGTATGTAGACTTCTCTATTGATTACAGAGGCATAAAGAAGGAACCTGCTTTATGACGAATTTTTGACTTGGGCTGTTTTCCATTGTCGTATCTCTGTCAAGGGAAAGTTTAAGTATTTCAATTTTTATGCCTCTCATTCATGGAAATTGCCTTTCTCTGAGATATCATAAAGACAAACCCCTCAGTTTTTGTAGTCTGCTGCTGCAGTTGCCCTTAGGAAGATCAAGGCCCAGACTCCCTGTTTTTCCCCAAGGGCCCAGACACATCTCTGCTCACAAGAAATGGACCACAGGCTTGGTGGTTGCCCCACAGCAGGTGACCAAAGGGAAGAGAGGGCAGCTCAGGACTGTGTTGTAAAGGGAGTGCAACCAGCACCTTACAGAGCATCAAAACTGGCTCTGAGATATTCAGTAATTAGTACACAGGTTTTTCCAAATTAGAGTACTTTAATTTCTGGAACTAAGGGGCAAGAGGGCTACTGGAATTCAGGTTGGCACTATCTAGTTTTCCCATGTCTATAGAAGATGAGGTCTGTGTTTTTTTCCTATCAACCATCTTGAAAAGAAGGTCAGGAAATTTAAATCTGGAGCGAAATAACAAGCTGGACTTTGATGCAGAGACAACATGTGTTGGGTTTATTCTGAACAAACTGTTTATGAACTGAGAATTCCCAGTGCAAGTAGTAAACTGCCTCAGAACTGTCTTAGAAAAGCTTAGCCTTTTTTCCCTCATCTTTCTTATTGTAGCTCTTGCTGAAAAAAGTGATGCAAACATGCCTTCTTGATATTTCTCTTTTTTTTTTTTTTTTAATTTCCCATTTATTGCACATTAATTTATAAAACTGTTTTCTGGAAAACCAAAACCAGTCACAAGTCTCTTATTTGAAAAAAAAAAATTATTTATCTTATTTGTCTCAGAAACGAAAAAAACTTCCTTGTAATCATTTATTTCTTTCTCTTTATTTTCTCTCAGTTTCCTCATTATGATTAAAAACAAAAAAACAAACAAACAAAAAATAGTTTAGCATTATTTCAACAGAACATAAAAGTAGCAAAGTCTGAAAGAAATCATCTCAGTTGATACTCTTCATTGTCTTTATCCTTTTCACCGTCTTCTCGAAATGACTTTATGGCACAAAAAAAGAGGCTAAACTCCTAAGATTTTAATGAACAGTTATTTTTCCTTATCTAGTAATTGGTCCCTTTGATTTCAGAGGTCCTGCTCATAAAGAGAGATACAACAAGGTATTATCAAGGATATATTAATAATTAACAATTATCTAAATGACTAAGAATCTTGATTTTTACATAAAAAAGATTAGATTGTTTTAAGATTATATGCTTATAAAGAAGCCAGCAACATTGTAAGATCTCCCAAGTCTAATCTATTTAAATCTTTCCCTTAGTACTGAAGAGGACTAATCAGTGCCTTTTTACCTTCTTAGTGAGAATAAGTGAACATTATTTGGTTACTTCCCCATTTTCCATCAGGCAATATTATATGGGTAGTAATTTGCTACATGTATGAAGCATAACTCCTTTCTCCCAGGAACAAACAGAAAGAAATGAAATCACACCTATTCAGAGAGATTTCAACCCTTCTGGGATATTTCTGCAGAAGTTCACTGTGCTTCTGACTTTCACTTTGCTCAGGACTCATTCCAAAATCAATCTGTAGCCTTATATGTGTTTATATAGCATTGTATTGGCACATCTAACTATACAACAGCACCTCTTTCCCTCCATGGTGACTTCCAGCATCTTGCTGCAAAAGATATTTTTGGGATGAGATTTTTGCCTGCCAGTTATTCTGGGGTGACTTTGTAAAGGTCAAAGAAATTACTCTTAGTTTGTTCTAGGCAAAAACTGACATGCCCATGTGGGGGCAAATAAAATCCATGTGGATTATACTGACATTATAATACTGATTTTGTTTGTTTGTTTGTTTATATATAAATATGCATGTGTCTGTGTGTCTGTGTGTGTATTTCTCTCCCCCAAATCACTCTTTCAGGCTTTCACCACAGCCCCTGTCATAACTGAAGGGAGAAGACAGTTATCTCATGACCTGAAGGCATTAACCAAATTATCATGGATCAGACATCCGCAAAATACAAAATGAGGTTTCATTTGACATAGACATTTACATCAAACATATACAGAATAATTATTTCCACTGGAGCATTGATGAATCAACCAATGGCAATTTAATGAGAATACTGTCTGTCCTTGTAAGTTATATTCCCCTTCAGTTGCAAAGGTGCTAGCCAAGCGCATTGTATCACTCAGTCTTGTCAGAGTAGATGTTCTGTCACTGATTAAAGAGCTGGATGTCCTCTTTAGTCACAAAAACATTTCATGGAATAACCTTGTTTCTGTCTTAATGGATTCTTGCAATGTAATGAAAGGCTCCAAACTGGACTTGAAGAAACCCTCAGAGAGACAGAGAGTGTCACTTCTCACTTAGTCACCGCTGGCAATTGCTGCCACTCTGCCCATAGCACACCTGAGAAGAGATGTACAAGTCATTTAAAAGGCACATTCCGTCAAATGCATAATGGCCAAGAAAAGCATCAGAGGAGGTTTTGCTTCCTTCCCCCTCCCCAGCCTCCTCAACTTTCAGATTTCTCAGATTTGTCACAGCCAAACGAGAGGGTCAGGCATAAGAACGAATATTTGATACCTCTGTGTGAGCTGCGTGTGACATGCTGATGGCACCTTGGTAATCTGTGCCAGGTAAATGATTTCCCAGGGTTTGCAGAGAGGAAGTGGGGAAAAAAGAAAGGAGAACTGACAGTGCAGTTTCACTTCACATCTGCTACCAATTTTAAGGAGTCACTAATTCACAAACTATATGGTAAGCACATTTAACTGTTCTAGCATTTTTCTCATGCTTCATGAAAACAGAGATAATAACTGGTAAACCAACTGTAAAATTAAAAGAACTAGATGTTGCCAATAAAGACCATCATTTCAGGAAAATAAATTTGTTTCTTGGAAGCTGATCTCTAACGTATGCTTTAGGTGCCCACAAGAAAAGCAATTCAACTGGAGAGTAAATTGATCTTGCTCCACTGGTTTATATGAACAGAGCAAAAAATATACACCAACAGGTTATCACTTAATAACTCTTTGTTTCCCTAATATTGAATCAATAGCGGGATCACTTGGAGTCATCAAATCTTGAAGTGCACTGTAAAAAGTAATTCAAGGACACACGCCCGTAGACACACACACACACACACATGCACACACACGCACCACTGAAGGAATAAACATTTCCAAGGCGAAATGTTCCATCACACTTAAGACAATATTGGTCTTTTGAAGATAAGAGACAGCAGCTTAATATCTTCTCGCAGAACTCATGGTCCAAAGCATCTGCCAGTATAATACTTATTTCTGCGGAGGAACTGGCTGCATCTGAAGTTACAACTGCGTTTTAAAACACACATACACACACACTGTGTGCAAGGTGATCTCACCTCCCTGGTGTCCGGGGACAGGACTTGTGGGAACAATGGAAAGCTGCAGGAGGGGAGGTTTAGACTGGACATTAGTAAGGATTTCCTAATTGAGAAGGTGGCCAAACACTGGAACAGCCTTCCTAGAGAGGCAGCCGATGCCCCAAACCTGTCAGTGTTTGGCAGCATTTGCACGACACCCTTAACAACACACCTTTACTTGGTCAGCCCTGAATTTGTCAGACAAGACATCCCTGTATGTTCCTTCCAACTGAAATAATCATCCATTCCATTCTATCCATAGAGGTAAGCACATACAAATACTGAACGTTTTGTTGTTGGGCCTAAAATTAGGTCTATTTTGCTGATAATCCTAAATTCAGTAGAGTATTTTTTAATCAAGAATTTGGAGAGAAACCTTCATTTGAGGTCTTTTTCCTTAGAAAGAGAGAGGAGACAAACTGCTGGGGTGGTCACTGACTAAACTGCAGTTTCTAGAAACAACCTTGGTGTGAAATTTTCTCCAGCTCCATCAAGGTACCGGATGGGTTCAGGACCTAAACTTTTGTATATAAGTTTCTTGTACTGTAAGTAAAGAGAAATAGGCAGGTTTAGGGAAATGATCACATAATAAAATTTAACTGACTGCATTAGAATAAAGTAAACAGCATCTGAAATTATCTCGTTCTTTCCTTTTGGCAGTTAAAAATGCCTAAGGTACTTAGCACAAAGACAACTATCTACATTAAATAGATGCATCCAATGAAAGATTGGCATAAGATGCAGACTTGTTCATACCCATATGGCCCACTAATTTGGGTTTAAGTACAGTTTCTATCAACAATGGTACACAAGGAAGAAATTCCTCTGGAAGAAAATCAAGCTACTTTAGCTTCTTATTTGAAAGGCTAACTTTCTTGGGAAAGAGCCTCACATTTAAACTGAAAACAATCTGTGAAGTATTCAAATTCCCTCATTCCCAGGCAAACGCACTCCAGGAATCTCAGTTACAATCCCCTATATATCTGTATAAAGAAAAAAATTAATAAGCTCTCATATCTCAACACCGGTGATTCTGGTGCTGGCAACTTGGTAAATAACAGTATTTTCATTGACAAAGTCTAAACTAGGCAAATGAATAAGATAATGTCTTTCTTTATTGCTGACTTGTGAAAAAGCACATCCACGTGAGATGTGGATGACACCATGTTGCTTACTTTTTGAATACAATAGATATGTCTTAAGGCAATTGCTCAGTTTAATGCTTCTAATATTAAACATAGTGCTACCATCACTATGGCAGTGGTCAAATTTCCACTCCTAGTGAGTGAAAAAAGGAAAGAAACAGGAAAAAAGAGAAGAAGTTATATTTCAGGGACATAAATTAATTGGAAAGCTGTATTTCCAATACAGTTGATATTAAGCTTTTCCATTGACACCAGAGCTGTGAAATATAGCTGACTCAAGGGGTAGGAAAATAGAGGAATATGTTTTCCTGACAACTGACACATGGCCTGCTGTCTCCTTAAAGGGCTGCTGGCCATCCACTCTGCTTCCTGACTCCCACAGGCCACCCCGAGTCTCAGCAGCTACGGGTGAATTTCAGCAAAGTTTGGCTGCTGAAACACTGCACTTCAACCAGGGAATGGGACTGGAAATCACAGACGATTGATTCATCTCACTGGGTTCCTAACATCACCTGGTTGGGGATATAAATCAAATCCTCTATTTCTCTTAGTCTAGAAGGAAGTAAAAAAGGCTGCAACCCATTTTTATTAAATTAAACCCATGTCTGTTTCTTTCTTACTTTTTTTTTTTCCTTTTTCAAATTTTAAGTAAGATTCAGTGCTAACCCCGACCTGCATAGGTGAAAAAATACTTCAGTTCCAGCTTTTCATCAGAACTAGTTGCTTCATTTGTTCAGACTTTCGTGTTCAAGGAATAAAAGGAATAACTGATAATGACAAAAGGATAGCATTTATTTTATGGCCTATGTATTCTGAGCACCATAAATATCAGGAAGTCAATCTCTTCTGACTGCCATTACTACTAACAGTCGATCCAGAAGAGAAGAATCTGAGGCCAAAAAACCCCTTTCAAGGGCTCTACACAGGAGCAGATACGATCTGATTTTTAGTGCCCTTATCACCATCATTCCTCCAGAAAACAAACAAACAAAAAAAAATTCCTGAATTCATTTGGCTGCTTATGTTGTACCGAACCCACTTTCTTTGTGCATGTGTGTAAGAAGCTTCTAGAGGCTCAAAAAGGAGTTTACAGTTTAAAAAATCTGTGATAAACACATTTATCCACTAGAGGATGCCTGGACAAGCTCTTCTGGGTAGAAAACAGATTCTTAGGCTGAGAAAACTTCAGCGACTGAATCTCAGAAGCACGAGTGTGTGGTGACAGCCCTAATTTGCGTTCTTCATCACCAGGATAAGGACGGCCAATAAAGCAGCAGTGACTGGGCAGCTCTGCGTGCACCATCAGGCATTTTAGCAGGCACTTAAGGAGGTGTCTGGTGCAGATAATGCAAAGCACACAAGGAGTTTGGAGCCATGGGACTGAAAACAGACGTGTTTTAAAGTTAAATGGATTCTTTACAGAGGCTAAAAGATTTAAGCACAGGCTGTTTGCACGGAAACCAGCTCTACCTCTTTTCCGTGAATTCTCTGCTCCTCACCTGGTTCTGAAGAGTGCTATGCATGCGGCTCAGCCACAACTACGAGCAGGGCTGCAGAAGGCAGTGGGAGCTGCCTCCTCGGGAGAGGGGGCATGGGAAACTGGATTTTGCAGGATTTAAGCTTATGCTTTTAGAAACTCTGCAGAATTAATCTGTACAATTTGGCTTTGTACCATCCCATGACTCTCTATCTCTCCTGAGGGACGGAGGTTCACAACAGCTTTGGCTCATCAGGGTTAAGAAATAAGGCACAGCACTTCTACCAAGTTGTCATTCTGCTGCTTTGATATGGTCCATGCTTAAAATCAGTACTGAGCAAGACAGGTGAAATGCAGTTCAGAAACTTTCCCCATCTGTAACAGCTCTGCATATAGAATGTTCTCACCTTAAACAACTGCACTTCAATACACATGACAGCTGTTGCTAATTCATTCAGCTTTTGCATTGCACAACATATTTGCTCATCCTCTTGTGCTACCGAGAAGTTACTGTAACATAAAATAAAAAAGAAAATAACTCCTGAACCTAAAATCCCAAGTTGCAATGTATCCTTTAAAGAAATATGTACAATTATTTTTATTGTTTATGCCCAGTCTGTTTATTATCAAATGTTTAACAGGATGAAATTCAACAGATTGAACAGCTAATAGTACTAGGTATTGAATTTACAATTGAACACAGAGTGGATGAGTCTATTATATAGCTTGTCCAGGGAATGCATTTATGAGACATCCTCTAATCAGCAAAGAGAGGGGGCATGTTTGTCCTTTCTCTGTTGCATTGTGAGTTAATGTTATTCTGAAAGACTGGCTTGTATCCAGGAAACAGCAGATGTGGGTGGATAGAATTTTTTTCCCTTGCCTTTCACTTAAAATAGGTCAGTACTCAAAATATAATTAAAATAAAGATAACCTGAATTGTTTCTTTGACAATTAAAATAATTAATAATACAAGCTCTGAAGACTCCTTCTCCAACTCAGTGTGTCTTTCTTGACTCTGACTGAATGGCACGTCTTTTAAATACTGTCTTTTGCAAGCAATGCAAATCTTGAAAACTTTCAGAGAGCTTTGAATATTTGATTTATTGAGTTATTTTAATGCAGGTTAATTCAGCTTGTACCTACCTTCTCTGGATACTGGAGGACCTGTGGTGTTGGTTTACATTACGAAAACGAAACATTTATCTTGTTGTAATATTGATATTATCCTGTTAAGTTGTGATATTCAACTATTCTTAGTAACACTGAGAAGAGCTGATACCAACAAAATAAGATGAATGCTTCCATTTTGTTTTAAAGTAAAATTCACAAAAATAAAGGTTCATGGCCCCTACTTGATTACATTTTCTTTGCTCTCTCTGGACATCCTATTATCTAATGAAAATGCAGATAATGGGCTATTTTGCTCTTTTTCTGTCTAGATTGGCAAATCATTATCTGTGTTCTCTCATCCATTCACAGCAAAGAAAAATTATCTCTTAATACTATTTGATTTTCAGCAACTATAAAACACTGATATATATGCAATCATTTTATCCACAGATCTTAGAAGTATTTATAAAGAACTTTAATATTATAATTTTTTCTTGTCATATTACAAAAAGACTAGGACATTCCTTTGACAAATGTAGAAACTGAGGCAGAAAGCATTAAGACTTTTCCAAGAATATCAGACAACTTTTAGATCTTTGACTATATTTCTGGGATAATATCAGCCAAATACAGGGATATTTAACCACAAAGTTGTTTTAAAAGATAGTGTCCACAATTATAACAGAATATAACCTCTAATTTTTGCTAGGAACTTGAAAGTATCTAGTAACTTTAATATTAAAGAACTATCTGCATTTAAGTATCTAGAATATTATTCCTATGTTATTCAGTGGCAGAACATTTGATAATGTACTTTATGCAGTAAGGTGGATTAGTACATCCCAGAAATGGCTATAGACACTTGTTTAAGTTGATTAATAAAAACTGTGGGCTTTGTCTGGCATGTTGTATAATAATTTTATGCTTTTTATATGCAATAAAATATGTTAATGCTATAATATATCTTTAAATATTATAATATTATATATAATATTATAATAGATATTTTAATGATTTTTAAAATATTTATTTTATCTTATGTGTTGCCTCACACTGAAAATACTTCACCACCATATCTGTATTCCAGGAATGAGGGTTGTGTCTTGACAAAAAAAGAATTATCCTCAAGAACAAGACAGCCTAAAGTACAATTGCTCTAGTGATGGATGTAATGAGTATACTTTTTCCTCAGCAGAGGAAATATATTTCCAAATTTTCAGAATTCCTTAATTGTTTGCTGATCATTCCCTCTTGTAACACTGTAATGCTTGTTCTCTATGCTTGGCTTGTGTTCTAGCACCTTTAAGACTGGTAAACTCTCCTAAAGTCAGGCAATGAACAAGTATTTCCAGGAGCAACAGATATTCCTTAAAAATATATACCGTATTTGAATTATTGTGTTTAAACCACAGAGACCGAAGCATAGACGTATCCAGTTCAATTCAGAATGAAGTAGTTTAGTGTTTGGGATACAGATGACAGTTTTTGTGAAAACAGTCTTGGAAGTATGAAGTGTATTCTTAGTTACCTTTTCATTTATATTTGTGGATTTTCAGGTTTTTATTTGTCCATTTGTTTATACTAATGTATGCTTGCCATGGAAAAAACAAAACAAAACAAAACTAACAACTCCTTTCTTTGCTATAGCTTGTTGGTGGTATAAGTAATGTAACACAAGCAGATCTTTCCACAACCCTTCCTTTAACAACCAGAAAATCCACATTTATGGCAATACATTAAAGCTTCTGTTTTTAAAAGAGTCTTTCCATTCCTGTAATTAGAAATTTTGTATTGGACTTAAATAATATTTAAAAGACCTTTTCCATGGGACTATCTGACAGGTTTCTCTTATAAAACGTCAGGAAGTTTGCCCATCCTCCTCCTACTCTGCAATTCCAAAATCAGTGCCTTGTCCAGTTTGAGCTGTGGGAGTTTAGATTTACTTTTCAAGATTATATAGATATTTTAAGCCAGAATTTTACACAAAGAGTCACTCTAACCTTACTCAATGACATCTGACTGGAAAATCACTAGATTATCTCTTTTTTATTCCTCCACCCCCTCTCTGCGGGAGTCCCAGGTCAAAGATTTATGTACATATTTAGGACTAGAATAATCACGTACACCACCTGATGCATATCTTGCATATCTTAGCCCTCTCTCTGCCACCTCCCCTGACAATGACTTTTTCCTTCTTACTGCAAGTATACTGTGCAGTGGTAGCAACAAAATGGATGAACAGTATGCTGAGACCCTCTGCAACGACCCCAGCCACGGCTGTGTGCCTGAAATAAAACACCCTCAACCCTCACTCAGAGGTGTTAAGGCAATGAACCACCACAATGGGTTCTGCTGTTTTTCAGTGTGTTTTTGTTGCTGCTTGCCCAGTGTGCCATTCAGTCCTTCTCTTCCTAAGCTCACAGAGCCTTGAAGTGCTTCCTCAGAAGCGCCGTTGTACTCAAGGTGAGAGAACAGAAGCACCTTCTAAAGGGTACGACTGCAATTCTCTATCAGCTGCTGCACTCGAAGCGTGAACAAAGGAATTCACAGACAGACAGACAGATGAAGAGGCAGTCCAAATTTTACTGCCATGCTATGGGCTTGATATGTGAAATTAAAGATGAGCATCAATCCAGGGGGAATTTTCTCTGTTGTTGTCAGCATGAGAAGGAATTTCTCGTAGATTTTACTATAATTTAGCTGCTTATCTTGAACTGAAAATAGATAAGTTGGCTTTTATTTGTTTCTGAAGTTAAAAAAAGAAAAATGAGGAAAAGCATCTGACACGGCTCAATTAATTTATTGATTAGGACCATAAGAGACCACAACCAATTAACAACACAAAATATGTTACCAACAGTTTGTCTATTGTGGTTCTGAACCAGTTAAAAAGCAGGCCAGCTCAGCATGACTTTTCAAGCTGCCTTCACATTCTATTTCTTTAAAACATATAGTTTTATAGAATTTAATAAACGCCCATCTGCTTATCTTTAGAGCAAATGTACCAAAAAAATATCAACGTGTACCAGACACACAAATTAGTATTACTGGCATCCATTTAACAATTTTGAAAACAGAAACATAAAAGCAAGAGAAAACCATCTAAGCTTAGTACAAGGAAGAAAGACTTTGTATTTATATAACAGAACCAAAGGTTATATGAAGTTTAATAAGTCTCTTGATGTGAGTTTTGGAAGTCCATTTCAGAGCTTAATATGTCACAGAAAGGACCTTCATGCACACATTTTAAAATATCCCCCTGAAAATATGTCAGTGGTAAAAATATACCAGGTTATAAAGATATAGGATTGGTTAAGGGATCATTCTCTATTTTTTCTCTTATTTTGTTTTATTTTTTTCCCTATACCTCAGTTCATTAGTGACCACGATGCAAAATGGAGCTTCCAATATTTTTTTTTATCTGCAGCACACCACAAATCGTTCACTTATCTATGACTTTTTAATTGATGTTCATGTTAGCTGTGATTTCCAGACACTGGATAGGTCAAAGACAGTGTAGTGCCTAGCACTGCACAAAAGGTAGTATATTATGTTCTCTCTTGTTGAAGTTTATAAGGACTCAATCCTTACACTGTAGCCTTCATTCCATTGAAACCCAGTAAAGAAGAAAGTCAGATGATATTACTGACATTTCCTCAACATGTAAGAGAGAACACATCTTGCAGATTTGAAATGTGGTAGGACTCTGAGTAGTTTTCAAGGCCTTTTCTTAGTGGAAGGCAACATCTCTCTCCATAGAATGGTACCTTATGTATTTTAAAAAAAAACAGTCTTCGTATCGGGTCTCTTCAGAGCAGAAGGTTATAAAGTTGTTTGATTTTTGTTGTTTTTTTTCCTCTCTCTGAGTTGCTCTTTTATTCCCACCATAGTGAACACAAGTTTTTATTAATTCCCAACTTTCTCTTCTATCTTATCACTGTCCTAGAAAACTGTTGTGTGCCCCTTCATACAAACAAATATGTGCTTCTTGCTGCTACCATTACAGGAAGAGCTAATATTATTCTAAAATGTAATTTAAATAGATCCAGTTTCTGCTCTGCATAGCAAACATAAGCACTATTTTGTGAGATAAAATAAAGTCTGGATTTTACTTTCATTTTAAATTGAGATGAAAGAGAAGAGGGGAAGAAAGAAAAGATAGAGGAAGGATAAGGGAGGAATGAGATGGGGAAGGAAGGAAGCAAGCAAGGAAGGAAAGAAGGGAGAGAGGGAGGGAGGGAGGGAGGGAGGGAGGGAGGGAGGGCATGTTCATATCCTTGTGTAACCTTACAAAAGCTAGTCTTATATTAATTCAAAAGAAAGAAACAAAACATCCAGCTAACACCCCTAATTCTTCAAAGAAACCACAGTCTTCCTCTATTGTCAGGTTTCTGTTGTTACTGAATATAGCCACCACAAAGCAGAGAAAATTCAAGCATCATAGAACCCCCAAATCTAGTTTTCATAAACCCTTTGAGATGACTGGTATATCCAGGATAAAACCCAGGTTTACTAACAAGCAAGCTCCTCCATCCCAGTTTAAAATATTTCGACTGAGAATATTCTAGCCATGATCTTAACATGCAAGGCGCACACAAAGTTGACAAAGGAAATTATTGAAGACAATGTCCCACTGTAATTAAAACAGTGGAAAGGCAGAATGTAGAAACTCTCCCACCCACCATTCACCCTTCCCATCCTAATGCAAGTAGAAATACATGCTTTGTAGACCACAAATACCCAGGCTGATTAATTACATGGCTATGCAATATTACTCATGCATTCCTCCTGAAATGTCAAAAGGATTAGGAGTGCCACATCTTTCCTCCCAAACTCTAATCTAAAGGAGCCCTGCTGCAATGAAAACAGTGCAATTACTTTCGTACACTGTCAATTTTACAATAGGGGGAAAAAAAGAGCTTTACTAACAGCAAATAATTATACCACCACTTAATGATTGATTTAACATAGAAAACCCATCTAATTCCTTTTGTCATTACAATCTACAGTACTAACACTCTAACAATGCTGCCTTAGTGGTTCAGCATTACATTAGCATTAAGAATAATGCTAATATAAAACATAGCTTAACTTTTTATATTGTTAATCTGCATCAATGCACTCTACTCCCAGTGTATTATGAGGCCTATTAGTGTAGCAAACGTTTGCGATGATACAATCCAGTCTAGCAGCATCATTTCAAGAAAGGGACTAGTGCAGCATTTTATACATTTGAAAAAATTAGCCTCCTACATGGCACACAGGAGAAGGGGTCATATACTTTCCATTTTATGGCAAAAAACAGCTGATAAGCTAAGGAGTAAAACCCCAGAACACAGTTCTGTGTTTTCGAGCCATGCCTACTTTGAAACTGGTTTCATGCAGATGATTGCTGCCCCATCTTGAGGCTTTGAGACAGGAATAGACATGTTTTTGATATTATTTGTCTGCATCAAGGCTCAGTAGCATATTGGGAAGGACTTTTAAAAGAATATAGGAGGCTCTCCTTTTATGGTACAGGACTTTTGAAATAGTTGTTCATTTCTATTTAAGTCCACAGCAACTATACCAGTTGCTGTATGAACTCAGTAAGAAGAAGCACTATTCTTGTAGATATAACCATATAAATAAAATATAGGCCTGGCATGAATAAAAAAAGGACAAAGAGCATTCTTGTCTTAATCTTTCAGATTTCATTGTACTTCAAGTACTCAATTAATTCTGCAGACAGCAAACTTTTCAGAACTACTAAATTCTTTCTGAACAAAAAGAAATCTGACAAGGTCATGGATGTTTTGTGAGTTACAGATTTGGGCCAGAAAAGATTAATTTAAGAATGTCTAATAAAACAGGGACATATTTAATATCTGGTTTAGCAGAATGAACAGGTAGAACTGGTCATGTATTTATCTCATTTCAAAATTCAGGAAACTTGATTGTCTTGCCCATTCACATATTTGATGTAGTGTCAGGGAGTGTTTTAGGTTTTCATTCATCTCTAATAAGAATGAAATGAACATAACAAGGATTGCAGTGGAGTGAAAGAACCACAGTAACAAAATGTACCCTTGAATATCCTATCAGAGAGGGCTGTAAATTCTTCACTTTCCATTTCTCAGTCAGAAAACATGTGGACTAAGAATGAAGGTGTAAAATCATTAGAGTTTATATCTCAGCCTGGCTGTAAGCTTTGGCCTATTTCTTTAGAAGTGTCACTACTTTCTGTTTAACATATCGACCTGCCTATTTGGCATTTGACAGCAGTATTGAATTTTTGCTGAATTTTATGCTTCAGGAAGGACATAAAGTAACAGGTTTTCCCCTGGGCTCCCCTCTCCACAGCCTCAAATTTACTATGAACTTCAAAAACACTTTGTAATCCCATGTAAATATGTTATTTCCTCTTTTCTGTTGGAAGCAGCCTTTCCCCCCCCCCCCCCCCCACCCTTGGCAGGATGGGCAATGGAAGGTAAGGGTTCCCATGACTCTGGAGAAGTTGCTTGGAAACAATCCAAAGCAAAACTAAATAATTTTCCCTTTCGCCCTTTCTCCTGGTTTGGGTGCATCTCAGCACATAAAATTGTCTTTTATGATCTCTCTATGTACTGTCTTGGTACCTTGTTCCTCCTTCATAATTTTACAAAGCCCAGGCTCTAGGTTGGAACTGCATATTCCATTTGGCGGCAAGGGATCTGAAAGGCAAATATTGCCACATCGAGAAAGCAAATATCCGCATTCTTTAGCAGATTCAAAGCCAAATTTTAAAAAAGCTCTTTGGCTCCGAAATTCCAGTAGAGAGTGAGTTACAGATGAAATCAAGATGTTCTCCCAAAATGGATGTCTTGACACTCAGCACTACAATAATGAAATAATGTAATGGCCAGTCTTCGCGAACGAAGAACCGGGGAAGGTCTTTCCACCTTCCAGCCTGCGCATTGGATTTTTTAGGTGAGACACAGTGTGCGCGGAACTGAGCCCACCCTTTAATCCTGAGGTTCATCTGCCGGGGCCAAGCACGCTTGGACGGTGGCAGCGAGGTCCTCAGGACGTAGATGGAT
>NW_020955203.1:1772806-1804084 GCF_003031625.1 Empidonax traillii
TTGCCTTACAGGGCTAGCGAGCTCCATCTGCCTGGGGAGTGTCCTAACCGGGAATCGAACCCGGATCTCAGCGTTGACAACGCCGTGGTCTGAATACTGTATAGAGCTAATAGGACAAAATGGAGGACTCTGAACAGACACCAAACCAAGCCAAAATTAGTTAGCAAGGCTAGTCTGAGGGAAAAACAAACCAAAACCAACAAATAAAAAAAAAAAAAAAAAAAGGACTCGTATTTATACTATAGTTCAGATGTCTAGACCTTTGCTTCTGTAACATGAAGTCTCAGCATCTTCTCCTCACTTCAGGTGTCTGAGACATGGACTAAAGCACCAGGGTCTGATGGTGCACTCTTTGAAACAAGCCCAGAGGAGGAAGATTTAGAAGATTCGCTGTTGAAGGGTGTGTGCGCATGTTTGTGATAGAAATGCCTTCAATATGCATAGGGGTCATTTAGGAAAAAAAAAAGTGTTGTACACTGAATGAACCGTAATTCTGATTGTCCTCACCAGCCACATGACAGAGAAGGTTGGTGAGAGAAGACTTGTCTTAAGGGCTCCTTCAGAGTCTCAAAAGAGCACTGTTTATGGGCTGCAGATCCAACTCTTCCCTCTCCTCCTACTCTGCTTCACGGCTTTAGGATACAGTAGTTCTAGGTTCCACTTCACAGAATGCAATTAGATTTACCAATATTTAATTTTAAAGCACAGTGTTCCTGACTGCAATAACTTCAGTGAAGGAACGGGGACACTCAGAGCTCATAATTCAACTAGAATTTCTAAACAGTTATGCTAAAATCTGTTGCTGAGCCTATTCTTTTCAACCTCCCTTTCACTTTTCCTATCACTTTGCTCTGCCAGCACTCAGCATCACTATTTTTAATAAATTGCTCTCAGATTTTCACCCACCAAAATACAAATGATTTAAAGTTTCTTTCCTTTTGGTTTTCTTGACTAGAAATCTGTGAGTTGGGGAAAAAAAGAAAAAAAAATCTTCTTATTTTTTCTTTCTATTTTCACACTTTTTTTTCATCCTGCTTTGCATAGATTTATCAGAAAAATTATTAAATTCTTTACTAATGAGTGGGAATAACATAAAAGATCAGTATTACAACAGGATGGATGAGGTACGATATCTAATCAGTTACTTGGCTCAAGTGAAGAAAATGATAATCATTTAAACTGAGGAAATTCTACCCCACAAAATTCTCTGTCTAACTGCCTTCTAATGAATAAATGAAGTCCACCAATTATTGCACTTTTGCACATTACTACCAGTCCTGAGAGCACACTGACACTTTTTTTTATCTGTTAGTAGATTAAGGCATTCCTTTACCACTTCTATTAAGATGGCAGTTTCATTCTCAAGTTCTTATAAGAAGTACATGATTTTGGCCAAAATAGACCTCTGAAAGTCAAGAAGAAATCCGAATTACAGCGCTGACCAGTCTGATAATAACATTTTATTTTAAACTGCTGTTGTGGACACTCCTGGAGTCACTTTCTCAAAAGACAAGAAATATGAACTATTCTCCTGTGACTTCATTTTTTCTCATGAATGTCCTGTTAGATATGGAGTCAAGAACGAAGATGCACTGATCCAAGGAAGTGGACACGAATATGATTAAATGGGATTTAGGGATCAGAGAAGCTCATAATAAAAGGTTAGCCACGGGACAGCCACAGCAGGAGGAGATAGAACCCAAGCAAGTATGTGGAGGTCAGAACACTGAAGATGTGTCTTCACACAGAAGTCCTAAGCACAGGCAAGAACAACTGGAAAATGATTTTATATCCTAGCACACTCAATCTGAAAATTCAATTGCTATTGATAGTTGGGTGATTTTCTGTAGAATTAGTATTCTGAACATGGTTATTGAATAAATAACTAAGTAAGCACTACAGATGACACAAGGAGAATGGAAAGAATGGGATGATAGAATGGGAATGTAAAGCAGAAAAAAGTCATTTTTGAAACATTGAATAAGGCTGTCTCAGTCAGTATTATCTGAGCACAGCTTTAAAAGCCAGGGAGCTACAGTCAACTCAAAGTCTGATAGTCCACGTGGAACCTGCCAAAATCTAAGAATAATCAGTTAACTCTCATTCAGAGTGGAATTCTTGTGTAACTTACTAATTTTATTTCCACTCAGATTTGAAAATGTGGGTTACTTCCATCATTATTATCTGGTCCAGTAGGCCAGATAATATTGATGAAAGTCACCCTCTTTTAAGTTACATATTAATCAAATGAGAGACTACTCAGGTGACCCATATTAGCTTTATTAGACTGGTCCTTTCACAGACTTAATAGACAAAGTCAGGCAGCAAGAACAGAGTAATTTCTCACAAGGTCCAAGCCTATCCACAGGGAAGTCTTGAAGTACAATGCAATGACTCCCTTCACTTCCAAAATTTTTATGAACAGATTCTCCAGGGAACTCAAGAGTGTTCCATAAAATGCACATATTCCTATGCCTTGCAGCATGGTCCCAGCTGTTCACAGTCTCTCTCGCTGCCACCAGGACTCCATCAATCTTTGAACTCATCTCCAGCTGCATGCTTTAGGATCTCATCCTCAAGAACTAACACAATGCTAAAACACTTCCTCTGCTACTGCTGTCAAAGACGGTAAAAAAGAAAATGTATAGGAGTCAGCTTCAGCTGACACAGTCCAAGCTCCTAACCACCAAAGAGATTTTAGACCACAATCTACTCCAAATTTTGTTCAAATTCTCTGTGTTTAAGATTGTATTTTCCATGTATGAGATTGCCAATTTTTAGTGAAGTTAGCATTATATCCATACAATATAAGCTAAGATTCCACAGGTCCATCCACCTCAGTAAATTAAATGATCTTTATCTCTGATCTCTGTCATTGCAGTCACTGCCTTAAAATATATTTAGGGAGAGATTCATGAGAGAATGACAGCTGACCAAAGGTAATGTCCTACAGGGATGAGTCCAACTCTTGAGAAGTATAGATAATGCTCTTTAAGTGTCCAGGCAAATCTTCTAATTTACTGGTGTGAGCAGAGAGGACAATATTCACCAGACTTACCTGGAGAAATGGGAGAAAAAGCTATGATGACTAAATCATTTTCAATTGTCCATTCAAAGATACTTAAAATTATCAGGTATAGACTTACCTTTAAATTAGCTACATGCAATAGTCCATGTAAATAATCTTCTCTGCATAGTAGTTTCCTAATAGAAATGGCAGAACCTCTGGTAATGAAACTGAAAAAGGGCTTGAGAAACTGTGTTTTCACAAAGCAATAAAGCAGTTTCTGTTCTAAATAAAAATATATAAAGTACAATAATTACATAACTTCTGGAATATTTTATGGCTTAAATAATGTTTTCAAAGGTGGTACAACACAAAATATTATTATTATTATTATTGTTATTATTATTATTATTCTGCAGCAACACCACAGCTCTATCCTACCATCAAGAAAGAGCATCAAAAGTTGGGATAAGCTTTGATGAAAATTACTTATAATTCTCAGACAAAGTTGATGCAGTGATGTGTAACTAAAGCTGAATGATTTTTCTTGGGTTTTTTTAATGCTCATTAGTAATTAATTTTTCTTATTTAAAGAAGATGAGGTCTTCTTTGCATAAAAATGAACCATGGACAATTTCCAAGGGACTGAATAAGTCTTTTCCTTAGCATGCTTCAGTAAATAACCTGGGTTAGAATATTCAAAAGAGACTTGATCAGAAAACCACTTCAGTGACTATGGTTAGTTAATTTCTTACGTGATTTTGAGTTAGTTATTTTTTAGGGAGAAAGAGAATTTCATACCATTTCTAGTTAAAATTAGGGGCCAAAAAATGCCCTGGGGCCAACAGACAAAAATGTTCAACCTCAGGGCATACCAGTGCAGCAGTCAAGCAGTAGTAAGGCTCTGTACTTAGTTATTCTGTTTTGACAAGCTCATTAACTGATTAACCACACAAAAAGTTCATCTTTGAGATCTTAGAGGAGTAAAAGGAAAAGTTTGGGATGAGGAAAATAGAATGCCTCTCTCACTCCTTAAATTACTGTATTGCATGTGCGTATGTCTGTGGTGCAATTCTTAACAAATTAAATGAGAACTACTGAGGTTTTATTTGTCCTGTTTAGTCAAATAAAGAAATAAATTAACAAATATATATATGGTGTCAGCTTTCACCAGATGATTGTGAAAAACATGAAAAAGTGAGAAAGTTTTCTGTCAAAAATTCATCAGTACGTGGAATAACAGCAACAAAATACAGAATCTGTTAGTCCAACATAGAAAAGCTGGCACAGCCTCACCAAAAATTGTTCTATCCCATAGCATGAACTTCTTGCTTATGTAATTTCTGACTCCAAAATCTTTCCTGTTTGTCAAGCGCACCTAAAGGACTTGATGGACTAAATGTGTCCTGATATTCGCGAATACCTGGTGATATTGACAAATGCTCACTGTAGTCCAGGACGAAGGGGAACCACCCAACTCATTTTCATCCATGACCTACCGGTATAGTAAGCATTCATTTGAATGGAGGTCTTGGAAATACAGGAGCTTGCTCATTACTTTCTATTCTCTGTCACATCTATTCTGTGACCTACAGCCTCTGTTCCTCTGTTTTACTCTCAGACTAGCTGCTGTTAACTATTATATTTTTTCTCTTCACAGCTTTTTTGCTCAGAGTTATGATAGGCAGTTATTCTGAAACCTGTATTATCTAAGGAAGTCTTGGGAAAGGAAGACGAACACACATGTATGTGTGTAGTGTTGAGGGAGATTACAGAGTGCAAAATAAAGTAATATCTGCATTCCTTGGTATGCTTTAAATTTGATTTGATGCAGAATTATCAAGCAAAGTTATCTGACTTGTGTTATGTATGGAGGAGTTACACAAGGTCCCTTTTGGACTTAAAATCTATGAATCTATAACAGCAATGGCAAGTACATGTAAGGTGACCTTCCCAGATTCACAGTACACTTCAGTCGAGAATGTCTTATCTGACTATCCATTCAACAAAAAAAGAGGGTTATAACCAACAATCTCAAAAACACCTTAGTATATTTTAAAGGCAAACAAGGTCATTTGCAATAGTTCATTAATTTTCAGAAAGCATTTGAGTGTTTCAGTTTGTGTTTTCTGTTGTGATTTTTCTCTTCTTCCTTTTTTCCTTTTTTTTTTTTTTTTTAATTGTAGATTAAAATGTGGGTTGAGAGGGATGATTTTTAGAATTTGCTGGGAAAGATAACCTTTATTTGCTAGGCAAGGGGTCTTGTCGAGAAGTACCCTGACAAACTTCTGCTTTTTCTGTGCCCAGAGATCATAAGTACACAAAGAGAAAATTGCTAAGACACAATTCCCTTGCATTTACTCCCTTGCTTAACAATAACTGTAATTTATTTGAAAGAGTACAAGTAATGGCTAGACAGAACAATGCGTCCTTCAGATGTAGCCCTAGTGGATACTTAATTCTTACCATTTGTTGACCAAAGCAGAGTGGGTCAAATGCCCCTGCCTGGTCTATGCTAGCAGAAAAAAAAAAAAAGTGTGTAAACAGTTCCAATAGCATGAACCATGATGAATTGGGACAGAGCATCCTGAGGTCTCTGGGTGAAAGAGGAAAGGGTTTCTGGAGGCAACAGGAGGAAGAACTGCACTGCTGGAAGGCAGAGGGAGGAGAATTATTTCCCTCATTCCCTGCCTTCTGAACACAGAGCGCAGGTGAGAGGATGGGGTGGAAGGAGCCCATATCACCCATGGGATTTTTTTTTTTCTTTCCTTCCCCAAGGACAGTCTCTCTCAGGCAGGTAAGTCTCCAGGGCTGAGTGAACTTCCCACACAGATCCTCATCTTTCCTTAGAGGTTCTATTTTAATTTCCAGTCCCATTCTACCTCCACTTTACCCCGTTTCCTGTACAGTACAGGACTTTTGATGGAAAGGAGGATAAAAGAAGGGCAGATCCAGCAACCTCAGCATACAGTGATGATGCTGTCTGCATTGTCCGTCCTCCAGCAATAGGATATATGTATTTGCAGAAATCAGTGTGCTATGGCTGGGTAGCTCATTTAAATAAGATATTCTGTGTACCTTCATCAGGAGGTGCTTTGAAGAAGCTCTACTGCTGACCACAGAGTTTAAACAGATCTCAAACAGAAAACCACACTTTGATCCAAACTTTTCTCCCCCATGCATGCACTACTTTTTTTCCAGGGCTCAGTGAACAGTGAGGCACCTAGCTCTCGCTGTCTAGGAAAAAAACAAACAAACAAACAACAAAACAGAAGTCTAAAAACCAACAAACCAACAAAAATAAAACCTGCACAAACAAAAGATGGGGACAATTTACTTTATAGTCCAGTGTTCAGAGACAGTGACAGCATGAGTTAGTCCACCTCAGCTGGCCAGGGACCAGAGCTAACTCCCTGACATAGGTCACTAAGTCAGTAAAAGAATATTCTTTATCTCTGTCTCTGTTTGTCTTGTTCAAGGCCATGAGCTTGTTGCCTTTATCAATCTGCTGCTTTTCTCACCTACCTGTTTTGCTTGCAGTTAAAGTTCCCTGATCTGTTCTGCAACATAAAAGTTAGTTCCTGACATGAATAGGAAATATTGCTCTATAAGGGGATGATGTTTTACATATATATATATTCTAGAATTCTATAGTATAATATAGTATTCCTCATGTACTGTTCATATCTTTAGACATCAACTGTAGCTAGACTGTCAGTGACCCAAACACACTAGAATGCATGATTATCCCATATTAATGTCCTTTCATTCTTTTTTTTTTTTTTTTTTTTTTTAAACCACTCAAGAAAGCCACTTAATAAGGACAGAAAGTCAATAATTAGGATGGGGATTTTGTGGGGCTGGAAAACATAATTTGTAATCAAAAAGGTATTGATGTATACAGGGTACAGAACGGGGGAAAATATCAAGGCTCTCTTCAGGCAGCCCGCCTGGAATTCTGCTGCTTCTGATGTCCTGGAAACTTGTCAGGATTGCTGCCGATTATGTGCAGAGTTATGGAGACGGTCTATTCCCTCTCTTGTTGTTCTCATTGCCTGAAAAGGAGAACTTATTATTTCCTTAGGCAAGCCCTTAGTTTGGAAAGGACTTGAGATTAAACATAAGTGGGCTGATGATGCAGAAGTCCCTCATACGCTTTCCTTATTATGTGTGTTTCTCATTTCTGTTCCGCCTCCCCCTCCCTCCCCCCCAAATCAAATACATATTTACATATACACACTGATTTCTTTAAAACAATGAACAGGAAAATTTTCATACTAAACACAGTATGTCTGTACCTGCTTTCTCCAAATGTCGCCAGAGTCTTCTCAGAGCCCGCTTTGGAGTCAAATCCTTGATCAAAACTTTCTTTCAATTCTCAGTGCACATAACTTATGCTGCAATCAGAAATGCTTTTCCAAAGGTAATTATGGAGATTCAAAGGTGACTTATCTCAGCAACCCCACCAAAAGCTGGGAATCCCAGCAGAACAGTAGGTGAACATACACTGACACATGACTATGGAGCTGAGGAGTAAGCAACGTCCCAGAATAATTTCTTCCTAATCTCCCTTTATCATTCCCAAAATAGTGCTGATGCACAAAATAGAGTTTTGTCTCTTTCCATCTCCTTTTCAGTATCTCTTTAGTGGACTGTAATGACCAGGAAGTAATTTTATTCCAATGATTAAATTCAGTTATATGAAGAAGGAAAATCTAGAAGAAGAGTCAGGACATGGAAATAAAATCTAAAATTTCGTGCCAGGATAAAAAAGTGATTTCTCCAAAAATGAGGCAGTAATTTCTGAGATCAAGGGTTCCTTACAGGAGAATCCTCCAAAGAATTATCCTCTCTCCAAAAGAGAGCAGTAGAAGACATTCAGTGAAATAATAAGATGGATGAAACAGCTACAGAGTGATTTCTTGAAGGTACATCTCCCCAGTCCTTGTAGCTCTTGGTGCTAGCACTTCTTAGGGGAAACTACCACCCATTCCACAGTATTTAATTACTTTCCATGGCCTAGTTCCCTCTGGACTTTTCTACTGCCTTATTTAATCCTCTTGAAGCCTCAGAACCATCCTGTAGTGATGAGAAACTCTGTTTAACTGTGAGTTGCATGAAAACTGCCTCCATTTGTTTCAGATTGTTTTGTCCAAGAATCTCTTGGATACACCCTGATTTCTGGATTTTAAGGACTAAGGATAAAGTGATTCTTTTCCTTTTTTTCATCCTGTATCTGACTTTACAGGCCTCTGTGAGGCACCTGACACAATCAACATTTTCTCAGGCTTCAGTGTTTGACTGTGGAGTCCTTTTCTGTACAATATCCATCCATATAGATCATTATTTGTCACATTTTCCTATATTTCCTGAGTCTGATATATCACCTTTTTAGAATCTGTGAGAACTGCAAGAAATATTTAAAATATTGGTGTACCTTATGCTCTTTCCAGAACAGCTACATTACCCCTCTGCTTCCCCAGTTTCCCTAAGTTCACAGGAACTTACTATTACAGAAGACTGGGATTTAAACACACTCATTCTCTGTCTATGGGCCCAGAGTCTGCTTGTTATTCATTTGCACAGGGGATGTTTTGGCCCTATGAGCAGTGGAACAAACCCTCAAGATAAGCAACGTCTGAGGCAGCTGCTTGAGTGGATCCATCATTATCACTCGAATACGCTCTGTGGATAAACAGAGGCCTTCAGTCCCTGGGGCTGCTAATCTGACACCTTTCATGGAGCACTAAAAGAATTCACTTAAAATTAAAAACAATGCACAGCTGTTTCAATGGATAAGTCATGCCATTTGCATGAGGATAATGGATAATCAATATACAATGGTGACACAAATTAAATGTGGATTAAATAGTCATTGTTCCACAGCTATGCTCTGTGTGATTTTCCTAGATACCGTGTGATAGTCCTGTATTTTTTTATTATGGCTTCGAGAAAAATGCATTTTCTTCTTTTGGAAGATGCTTCTTTATCAGTCAAACTGGTACAAAATAAACAAGTGAAAGTGCTAATTTTCCCTGTTTATCTAGCATTGAATCAGAGTTCACTTTTTGAAGAGTGATAAAGATTATAGAGTGGAACTATTTCTTTTCCTTCTACTCCTCAGAAACTCTTGGGGCAAGAGATTATGGGAATGGGCATAGTGAGCTTAACTAATTTTAACATTCTAAAAGTTTTCTTATTTCTGATACACATTTTCTGTAGTTAATATGGAGATGTAGACACTTATCCTAAGAATAGGACATAAGGCAGACAGGATGAATCACTCCCTGGAGACGTCTGTCTCTCTACACTCAGCACTGAGTGAGCCAAGGCAAACTGCTCAGTTTAGGTGTCCAAATTCTTGGTGGCTACAACTATATGAAATGAATCTTACTTCTATTTGGTTTTTAAGAGTTATGCAACAATATTTAGATTAAAAAAAAGTTATTTCTGTTTTCAGTTTACTCATACAATGATAATTTAATATTTCAACATTGTTAATGTATTTAAACTCACATTTATTCAGCATTAAGACATGCAGTTATTCTATGGAGAAGAGTAACCTGAGTGATTTATGAGAATTTATACAGAATTTCTTTGAGGCAGAAATATGAGACTCATGAAATCTTTAGCTTCAATCATTCTTCTCTTTAAGCTCCAGTGGAATTTAGGCTCTGAACTCCTATAGTCTCCTTTGAAAGAATTGTATTGTGGTATCCAAAATTTCACTCAAGCCTCAGTTACAGACAGGGAACATCTAAAAGAGGCAGCTGGAAGCTGCACAGGACCAAAGGTGGAATTTAGACTCTGAATATAGCTCTTAATCATTTCAGATAAGTCAACCAAAACCCATAATTAATAACAAAAAATAATAATGAACTTCTGTCTAACATACACTACTTAACTAACCTCAATTCAAATCCCTGACCTAGAAGTATTAAACACCCTTTCCTATTACTAATCAGATGAGAGAAACATCAAGTGCTCATAGAAATGACTTTTTTTTCATTTGTTTCACTGAGACAAATTAGGTTCTTTTCAGTCTTTGTGATATTTTTTCACAGGCTGAATTAATGGCAAAAAAACCCTCCACTTCTTTTTATTTGTCAAAACTTTTATGCAGACACAGAAAGCTGGAGAGTGTTAAAAATCAGAGTTATTTTCGTGATAGTTCTAAAATTCCTAAGAAATTTTCCTCCATGTAACAAAATTATTTGTTTCGGAAAACAAAATACTGGAATGCCCAATTCTTTTTCTGTTTACCCTGTCATTTACCTTTTAAAATGGAATATTTCTGGCAAAAGAAAAATAAGCAATGCAATTTTTTTTGGTGGTAGGTCTGTGAGCTCAGGGTTTGTCCTTCAACCAGATTGAAAGAGCTTCTACTTCTCTTTACTATATGTGAGTACCTCAGCATCAGCATTTGCAATTAAATGGCAGCCAGAGACTGAGATAGACTTTAGAAACTACTAGTTTTGTATTAAAACTGCTTTTTTGGGGGTTCAACAGTGCAATTCACACTGACCCCATGGGGAACAGAGGGAGACCTACACTGTGTACTCCCAAATAGCTCATACCAAGTCTTTAAAATACAAGACCTTGTTTGGCTCTCCTGTTTGATCTGTGCTGTGGTGGGAATGGTTTCAGCTGCGCTGCTACCAGCCATCTGAGCTGCTCACCATTCCCAAAGAATTTTGCTTTCGAGCTGGCTGCAAACTGACATTGCCTTTTTGTAATACATTCATCTGGGTGTTTGCTGGCAGGGGTGGAGAGAAATGCCAATTATGTAAGTGAGAAAACCTGTTTTACAAGTGAAAATAATGTCTACAATCTGGAAGATTTAAATGAGTCAGACATTAGGATACACATTTAAACCCCAAACCCTGATGATATATTTTAATCCAGCAAATGCTTGCACATTCATGCAATGCTTTGATGATCACTGAAGAAATGCTCACATGACTTAACTTTTCCCAGGGATGACACTTTGCATGACTGCTCCCTCAAATGGGAATATTAAAATTTCTACAAGGGAAGCAGTAAGTGCAGATTCTTACTGAGGGTCACTAACTGTCAACTGAAAAACCAATTGTATGATACAACCTACAGAGTACACACCATCAGTTAAGCAAAACTGCACCGTGATAAATTAAAAGAGGCCAAATAGCCAGTGTTTATGTCAAGAGTCGGTCAGAATTTCAGCTGTTGTTTGGAAAATCAGGGTTCAAATCAATGCCCATCTATTGATATAGGGCTTAAAAAAGTAGAAATAAGAGGAAAAGATTTTAATTTTATTTATTTGTAATGTTGTCCGGCTGTAGCAACAGCTAATTAGAAATATTTAATGCAGGAAGACATCTGCAAGTTAAAATTGTTTAAAGCTTAAATCTTTGCATTTGTCAGTACAAAAATGATATGTTAGGCGTGTTGCACTCTCTCTCAGTATGATAGCAACTAAAGTGGCTTAAAATTGGATTCATTTATAAAGCTGGACACCATTAATATCACCCCCTGCATGACAGTAATTCATTTCACTCTGGTTTGTCTGCACAGCGGTAGGGTCTCTGGTCCTTGTATTCAGATCACAGTTCTAATTAAGTATTCATTATAGAATACATATTTTTTCATTTTAGACAGAATATCAAACATTCATGCCTGGTATTAAACTTGTTTACCATTGGACTATTGTTTTATTAATAAACACTGCCATACATGTCAGTACTAACTTCAGGGTCAAAAAGAGAGCTGGATTGAAACTAAACCTTTACATACAAATTTCTTGGAACATTTTGGGAGAAAAGCTGAGACTTTTACATAGTTCCAACCCCTATGATTTCAGGGGGAGTGATAAAACCTTTTGAGATTCCTTACTCTACTTTCTGTTTGAATGGACCTGAAATTTCATGAGGAAAAGACAATCAGAGGTTTGTAGTGTCAAATAAAAAGTCTATGGCAGATATTTAGATTTAGTTTGATTTCAATGTTGAGCTCCCAAACACAAAGCTGTATCTATAATACAGTTAACAAATTCTCCAAATCAAACAATCTGAGGAAAATGTCTTGATTTTGAGTCAGAATACTAGTTTCTGAGCACAGTGTAACAAGAGATAGAAACCCATTCTGTTCAAATCAACTCGCACTTATAGAGTCGCAGGTGACATCATTCTGCTGTACCTCTTTTTTCCCCTCAATCCTGTCTTAACCAAAACCCACAGCAATTCCTCAGCCCAGCTCCAGAGATGTCACAGGCCAGGAGAACAGCAACAGTCTCCTCTCTCCTGTGCTTGACTTCTCCTGCCCTGACATTCCTCATCTCTTCTTGTCTTGGCCAAGTAGCAAAACTCTGTCTCCCCTCGGCCTTTACAGCACACCTGGAAGGCATATCTTTCTTCTGACCCCCTTTTACAGGTCCATAAAAACTGTGAGTCTGTACCTTGCAAAGGTATTTTCTTGCCACAAAAAAAACCTTGCCAAAGCAGAAGAGAGAAGGCAGAGCTACAATTAATATTGCCTAGCTTTGGAAATGTAAAAAATAAGTTCCTAGTTCTCTACTAGTTAGTCATAATTTGCCCAAGAGCCAATGGATATAAAAAGGTGTAACTGCACAGGAAAACGGAGCTGATCCATTTTATATGTGCATCTTGGAGTGAGGTGAATCAAGGGATACTCCAACTACTCTAATACAGGTATATCGTGCAACTAAAGGTGCAATTGGATGTCTGAGACACTATGAGGAGGAGTAGCTGTTAGATGCCAGAATCCAGAACCTTGTTTCCTTTAGTCTACCTTAGTGAAATTCCTTGGGAGCTCCAGGAGACAAGACTGGGTTGCCTCCTGTTTCATTTGTTCCTTTCATCTTCTAGCTCTGAATGGACTGAGGCCTATCAAAGTTAACATACATCAATTTTTGAGTACTGTGTCTCCAATTTCTGCATTTTTTATCTAATATAAGACTTAAAGACAATAGAGATAGCAAATAACTGTACAGCAGTCGTTGGATTTAGAGTATGTTAAAGTAAGTCTAGGCAAATCCCAGTATTTGCCTCTTCATCATTTCAACACACAGAAGCTTCCAAAAGTCTCAGAGTATAAATTGAGGTAATTCTTATATATATAGAATACTCAGGAAAAATTGAATAAATTAATTTTTTAAACAAGAACTCTTCAGCGTGACAGCACACTTTTCAAATAGAAAAACCTATATTTGTGTTTTTCAGGAAAAAAAAAAATCACCAAACCCCACAAAATAGAAAACAAACCAAAACATAAAAACAACAAAAAAAGGAACAATAATTAAAAACAAACTAGCAAACAAACCTCAAACACAATAAATGAGCAAACAAAAAACCTAACCCAACTTTAAATAGGAGTTGTTGCTTTGTAATTTTTTTTCCTGTATTTAAGAGATGTTAATATAAAGATAAAGAAGAAACTTTATAGGATGATACAAACTGTGATAAATAGCAATAGTTTGAAGAAACCAAGGGAAGGCATTTTCTAAGTGTTTTTCTGGGAGAATTATTCTGAGAGTCCTAGAAGACTGGCCATGGGAGTATTTTGAGATCTATTGTTTGGATTATTTAAATCTTTTTAGGACAATTAGCAGAAAAGGAGAGTGAAGGCAGAAGGCAGAAAGTAAAGCTTTCTCTAGAGAAAGTTGTGTTTTGTTGAAAATGTCATTAAAAAGTATTTTGGATGAAAGTATAATCAAAAGATAAAATGCTACCTTGAAATTTTCCTTGTAGTTGAATGTTCCATTTACTACCTAGGTGAGATTTTTGATGACTGAGTTATTTTCATGACTGCTCTGTGACAGACTTCAGTCAAAAAGAAATACAGTAGCACAGACCTGCTATTTGTATTGTTTAAGCTAAACTATTTTATTTTGGATTGAACAGGCTGGGGAGCACATGAGAAGTTTTGTGAGATGGACCAAAGGGGATGCAACTCAGTTTCCTGAAGTGACAAGCAGGAAACACATGTATATTTACACCTAATTCATGTAATTTGAAGACTGGAGTCAGCAGTAGGTGAACAAAGAAAGAAAGAAAAGAAAGCAATGGCAGTAGAAATGTCTTTATATTGCATTGATTGCAATACAAAGAACATCAGAGAACCATACTCATAAATTGGTTTGTGTTGGAAGGGAGCTTAAACACCCTCTAGTTCCACACCCCTGACATGGGCAGGAATGCTTTCCACTGGACCAGACTGCTCAAACCTTGAACACTTCCAGGGATGGAGCATCCACAGCATCTCTAGGCAACCTGTTCTACTGCCTCACTACCTCCACAGGGAAGAGTTTCTTCTTAATATCTAATCTAAACCTACTCTCATTAAGTGTAGTAATTATTCTGAATTGAAGTTAAAAGTAGGAAATTTTGAAAGTAGTCAGGAGACATGAAAATTTCAAATATTTTCCTACTTTTCAAGGCAGAATCACAAGACATCACAGTCACCATCCATAAATATCAGCAAAACAAGGATGCATCTTGCATTCTATAACCTAATAATATTTAAATCACGTGTGTTTTCTTGGAATTAATTCTTTTTCTGACTCATATTGGATTCAAACTTGCATATCCTTCCTCTGCAGGGAAAAGTCCATCAGCTGAGGACTGTATATTCTAAAATTGGTTTCTTTCAATGTCAAGATAAATAGACAGCTATTGCATAATCAAGAAAGCATGATTATTATTTAGAGGGCTTCAGGTAAGATATTTAGAAATATGATACTCACATTGATGCCTTTATTCTCATTCTGGAAGGGGAAATTCCTGTTCAAATTTTTTATGATCAAATGTTTCTAAATTTTTTGTGAATCCCTTTATGAAAGAAGCACTTAATTTGTAATTTGGTTTACTATAAGTACTGAAAACCTTTAAATGCCTTTTTAGAGTTCTTTGAAGTACTTGGAAAAACAACAGTTTTTGTTTGTTTGTTTGTTTGTTTGTTTAATTAGCCACTATTAAGCTATTAAGATTTCACATTTATTTCAACTTAAAAAATATGAATTTTTTTTACAATTTAATAAAAATAAAACAAACTTACATAATCAGAAGTATTTCCCTGTTTGTGCTAATAAACATAAATAGCCAGGTTATAAGTATATATATTTAAAGATAATGTCATCATTTCCAAGTCTGACTGTCTGAATTGACACAAAGCAATATACTTTCATATTTCTGCCAACAAAAGGTTCAGGGGAGGATAACAGTTTTGCTTTTGTTGGGCTGAAATGTTTCTGTTTTGATATATTGTATCTCAATATGTCATACATAAACATTCGAAACAAAGCACTTGGGAAATGAAAAATAAACCACAGTTTTTAAATTGTCAAGATATGATGTTTCAAGTCTATTAAAATTTAGGGGTTAACTCCACTTTTTTTAGAAAAACAAAGTCAACAAAAGAAGCATGATTTCGAGAAGTATTTAGGCCTTGTCTTAACTCCTTTGTCTGGCAGAAAACCAGGAGAAATCAGTAGAAATGTTTTCTAACTGCTGCTGCTCAAAAAGCATTTCTCAGTAGTAACACCAAGCATGGCTAAAGCAAAACATGACCTGTATTATCTGCTCTCTGCTGACAAGATCAGTTGGATTGAAGTCTTGTGACATTTTCAGAAACAGCTGCCTGTAATCCAGGCAAGAGCTGGATGTGGAATGGATTGACCTTCTAGAAAGCATTCACTGGTGTTGGGGTTTTGTTCTTTTTCTATATATATACATCTGTACGTATCCCACTGGCTATAGCAAAAGTTGTTTGACATCAACAGTAACAAATGGCAAAATTCTACACAGGTTCTAAAAAAAAATAAGAAATAAAAAAAAAAAAACAAAACAAAACAAAACAAGTAAAAACTTGCTTTACAAAGTACCTTTCTAGTTCTTTGAGTTCCACAGGTGAGGTGTTTCAAAATTTTGGTTCTTCCTGGAATGGTCCTGCTTGTGGAACTCGGTTTGTAGATCTCTCTCGATCACCCAATTGAGATCTGAGCTTATTCTGACCAGAAGAGGAGCTCTTTCAAACCATGATGACTACATGTTTCTGGCTCCCTTATCACTAGAACACCCAGGGGCTGCATTGCTTTCTCCAAGCCACTTTTCATGTCTCTCATCACTTTCCAGATCTTTGTGGTGGTGTACCACAATCTCTCTATTCTCTCCTAGATCAGGTTCATGCTCAAGCACAGAATATGCCACTGAGATCCCCTGTGATAGTGGAAGGCCTCCTGCACAATGGCAGAAGAGAATTTTTTTTGTCCTTCACCTGTGCCTTTAAACATGGGAGTGAGAAGGAAATTTTCCGGGCTATTCATTTATAACAGGCAGAATGAGCTAGAAAAATGTCCTAGTTATTGCAAACCTGTGAGAAAAGGATGTGGTTTGAATATGACTGAATAAAAATGAGGGCACACAAACTCAGTGAAGAGAAGAGATGTTACAGTGCTTAACAATAATGGTTACAGTCTCATTTTCTGACAAACTGGTATAGAATATAATCACAATGTGAGCTCCATAATTAAAGCAAAGATAGCAGTGACATTTTTATTGTATATTTCAACTGCTGAGTAAGTTCTTTTTTTTTTCTATTTTACTTTTTTTTTTTTTTTTTTTAAACTCATACAGAAACTATTCATTTTTTGCAGGCAGGAACAACCCAGCTAGTGGAACTCTTAATTGCATGAGCTCTGTGCCAAGAAAAACTCCAATCTAGTGAGTCTGTTTTGTTAAGTAGCTATGGTGCAACTCTAAAGCTTGGTTTTGAAGTGCACATGTTTAGTTACAAAAAAATGCATCGTTCAAAATGCATTCAGAAAACCAGTTTCTTTTTCTGAATGGGATCTATATTGGTTCAACTTTTACCCGAAATATACTGTGTTTTACTGTCTTGCCAAAACAAAGCTAAATGCTCAATTTTGGTAATAGTGGCATCCTAAAAAGAAAAACAATATGGAGATATCTTTTAACCAGGAATCAAAGTAAGAATAACTAAACCTCAACCATCTCCTTTTAGAAGCAGTAAGATTCCTTGATCATTGTATTCATTTATTTCAGTGCTTTCCTTTCTAAAAATTGAACTGTCTCCTGCTCTGCCAATAGTTTGCATTCTACCTTCAATGGATATGAAAATATTTAGGCTGTTTCTTTTTGCAGAAATATTTTTATGTCAGACTTGAAGACTTTCAATATATTCTAGGTAATAATAATATAAGAATATTCTAGGTATTGCATTTCTAGACTAGCAACCATGGTTCTATTGTTTGCTTTTCTCATTCCACTTTATCCACAGGGTTATTCAGATAGTGTTCTCTCTTCTGGAGTCTTTCTATCTGAAATAAAGATGTTCTCTACTTAAAAAAAGGTCTTTCTTTAAGATACCCACAAACGTGCACAAAAAACACAGAAATAATGAAAGGCCCAGTTTCTTTCTTATCTGAGATGAGGCCAGACATCTCAGATGACGGCTTAGGAAGAATGAAGAAGCAAAAGCAAAGATAAATTAAATAACCTGCATGACATTATATGGAAAAAATGTAGCAAAGTGGAGAAAAGAAACTTGGGTTTCAATACCTCACAACAATGATTCCTGTAAAATTTTCACTGACTGGTCGCACACAACTGGAACTTGATGAAGATATCTCCAGGTTTCCTAAGCTCTAGTGGATTGGAAACATTCTGAGAATATCTAAAATACCTTTTGTTCTGATCTATTCCATCCTTTTTTAACTTTTTTTCTGAAAACCGGAATCAACTGCAAGTTAAATAATACAAAGATACAAATAAAAGTTGATATTGTCAGCTCAACCGACAATGAAGATAAATTAATGACTCTGCCAAGAATTTTAGCGAGCTTTTTGATTTTCCAAAGTAGCTTCAGAATTGGCTGGTTTTTGCTTGGTTGGTTGGTTTGTTTTGTTTGTTTGTGGTTTTTTTGCAGAAGATTTGTTTGTTTGTTTGTTTGTTTGCTTGCTTCTGGTATTTCAGCCAGTTCTTAATTTATCTCAACTGGTTTTTTCTTTCTTAAAACCCCTTGAGAAAATTCCCAATAAAAGAACAAATCTGTCGCATGAATTGATTTACTGCACAGCAAGATCATGCTTTTAAAGATGTCTCTATTATAGGAAAATTAATTTCTCAAGCTACTTAACACACTTCTAGTAAAAGCCTTTCACCCCAGGGAGTGCAATGAGCAACAGTACCAGTGCAGGCACAGTAGAAAGTTTGTCAGTCTGTGTTTTATTTCCTGTTTCTAGGGGAGAACTTTAGGTCATAGCATTGGAAATATAGATGTAAATTTTTTAGAACTATCCCACCTACAATTACATTTTTTCTCTTTTCTGGTTGCCCAAAAATAGACAGTATGGTGCAAGAGCAAATGGTTGCACTGATTCTTTCTTCTTTTTTTTTTTTTTTTTTTCGAGTAAGTAAATACGACTCTCCTAAATTTTATGGACTCTTCTATGATTCAGAGCACAAGAGTATTCACCATGGCTGAATGGTATGTTCTGAGTACAAAATGACTTTATATTATATATATTTATATATTCCAAATTTAGGTCCTTTATGTCCTTTCCCAGAGTTTCTGTATCAGATGATCTCACAGGATAAACTTTGTCACACATTCATAGAGTCATTGGTCGAAGAGAACATCTGAAGATCAGCTAGTCCAGGATTCAAGGCAGTCTCTGTTCACATCACCAGCTCAGAGCAGATGAGGGTATGAAGAGCCACAGCTGGAAAGTTTACAAAGATAAAGACTCCAGAGCATCCCTAGGTGATATGTTCTAGCACCTCTGGTCTGATGAGAAATATTTTCCTAATACACACTTAGAACATCCCAAACCACATGCCGTTACCACCTTCTGGAAAAAAAAAAAATTAAAAAAAAATCAGCTTATTCTTCTTTATTACTTCCCATGAAACAGTTGTATAATGCTGTTAGGTCAACCCTTACTTGTGTCTTCACCAGAAAAGTTGTGAAGTGGGGCAATAATGACAATTCAGAAGAAAAAAAAAAACACAAAAGAAAATAGTTTAAAATATCTGCAGTAGAAAGAGTGATACCACAACTACAAGCACGTCAGCCAATGATCTTCACAGTCATGCAAACTCCTCTTGACCGTTTTGTTTTCCAACTGAGCAAACTGTCTCTTTTCCTCAAAGATGCAACCAGAAACCTCAGGAGATCATATCTCCTTCAGAACCTTCTCAAGTTGAGATGGAATCAGTTTAAATATGAACTATGGCAGGTTTAACCTTTTTCATACAGTTTATCTTGTAATCAAGATTTTGGCAGCTCAGGAGCAGACACTTTCTGGTTCCACGCTCCACCTTTGCTGATGTTGTTTTACAGATCAGTGAACATTTTCCTTGAAAAGAGTCTGGATCCTTCAGTAGATTCACAGAATCATGGAATAGTCTGAGTTGGAAAGGAGCCACAAGAATCACCAAGGAATTTTGAGGTTCATGTGTGTGCATTCAGGACCTCAGTAATAAAGGAAAAGGGCTGGCTGTAAATTCTCTTTAAATGTTTGTATTATAACTATCGCATTGGAAGGTGTGACATTCACATTGCCACTGATCTAATCCCACTCACTGTTTAGATCACAGATTAATCAGAAAAGTTATTAATAGTCAGAAGAAGTCTACTGCTCTTTGTTAGCAAGGACCTTAACTCCACAATGTCAACAACATGTTTTGTACAATGATTTTAAAATACGGTCAGTGCCTTTTTGGTCTGTGTTAATCCTTATAAAATTAATAAAGTATGTTCCCACTGCTGTTAAGTTAGTGGTGCAGTTTGTCTAATAAAATATGTTTTGCTGTCTTGGTTTTATGGGCGAAGTAATAAACTACAGTTTTCAAAAGCAGCTTGATGCAATACAAGAAAAACCTTTACAAGTTTCTACTTAGATTGTAGTCAAAAATAATAAGGCATAGATTATTTTTAGATTAAAGACCATATGTTAGACAATAGACATTTTGAAAAACACTGTGCTTTTCATAATTACGTTCAGGTGCTATTTTCATATTCTGCCCTAGAAGCATAAGATATTCATTTGTCAGTTATGGGTGGGAAGAAGGAATATAGATATATATTATGTGCCAAAACATAAAGAGAGCTGTTAATCTGCTGTGATTTATTAGATTCTTGATCAGTTCTTACATGCCCTCTCCCCACTCCTGAGACAGAACAAGAGGATATTTCCTCTTGCTTATGATTTCTGATGCTTTATGCCACCTGTGAATTTAAGAATAAAAAAGGATGAGGGGAGGAGGTAACCAACTACTGTTCTTTCCCCAAAAATATAAAGAAATCTACCAGTTAAAAAACAAAACAAAACAAAACAAATAAAAGGAGAATTTTGTTCTCCACAAAGAACAAATCTGTGTCTATCTGAGACATCAATGATTTTTAAGGAAATGAATTTAAAGAGTGAATAATTGAAATGATTTGGTGGCTAAATTTTGAGCTTGGACTTGGTGGAGACTTTATAGACTATATATATCAATAGTTCTAAATGTTTCACAGGTGGCTTCTTGGTTAGTGTCTTAAAAGAGTATTTATGCACATGATTCATGTTTGGGTTTGGTGGGGGAGTGTGTGTTTGGTGGTGTAAATATAAAGAGCCTTCAAGTGCTGAATAAAATAAACCATGATTTACCTAAACTTAGACATCTGCAAGTTGGGGACATTCTCTTTGTTCATAGTCTCATGTCTTTTTCTGCCTTCCATGGAGGATTTCACCACCTTCAAAGCTGTGTTCTTATGGTATGTAACAAGACCGTGTTCTTAAATAAATTATTCTCAAATGCCTACTCAAGTTTCTTAGATAACTAACTTAATTTAGCTTGGAGATTCTTAAGGTTGGGCAAACATATATATAAACATATATATATTTATATATTTATATGTACTCCCTTTAATGCTTCTATGCATTTAATGCCTAAAATTGGCATATACTTAAATCCCATTGCAGCCTCCTAAGGGATTTAAACACATTTATGTGCAATTCTTTATTGATTCAATTGCAGTAAATCAACAATTCAGGATAGTTTTGTGAAAGTATCCAAGAGGCTTTTTTGCTTGTTTGCTTGGGGCCTTTTTAGGTGACAGAATTTCAGTCAATCAATTGCAGCATCCTGATCATTATATAAATTTACTTTGAAAAATTGGATCATAATTTCAAAGTTGATACAGAAATCTTACCAAATTTCTAAGAAAATATATATAACCTTGCGTTTTTTATGACACAAGGGATCATCAGCCACAACGAAAAGTTGTGAAGCAAAGAGGAAAAAAATTAAAAATTAGAACTTTCAGGAAATCTATGCTATCTTTTTTGACTATTTTTTCACTTTTATACTTTTTTCCTTATTCAGAATTTTGTGCAGATGAGAAGTGAAATTTACCTTGCATTGGTTTGCTCATTTAAGATGCTTTCCTTAAGACAGGAGAGGGTTGCACGCTGGCCTTTTCCGGGCTTCACAGTTTAGAAACAACTATTTATATGGTGATAAAATCAAAAGTGTTTCCTGGGCACCAGAGTATAGACTACCTTGTTGCAATGATTTCCAAATTTTTACAACAGCTTAAATAGCAGACCCTTGCCTTTCATCAAAAACCCATTTTAGCCTATTATACTGGACTTCTCTGAAATATGGAAGATATGAGGACACAACTTTTTCGAAAGAGCAAGGTTTTGAGCTTAGTTTAAAAACATCCTGTACACACGTTCTAATCATTAGACTATTAAGTCAAAAAGAATCAAGATTTTTATGCATCTTGTAGGTCTTTAATGTGGGCTAGGTTATGAATGTTTGCACAAAAGCAAACATTTAGCTCCATAAGAGATATTAGTTGATGGAGAAAAAGTGAGTCTTTAGGGTAATGCAAGAGATTAGGGAACATTTTGAAGTAATAAGACATTTACTGTAATGTTGACAAGGTTGAAGAATACTGTTTTTGATTCAGGTACAGGATCCAAGGAATGCTGGGATGTAGTGAATGTCTTCATCAGAAGTTCCATAAGAGTAAGAAATTACAGCTCCATCAGGGCTGACTTTGCAAATAGCTTTTGAGTGGTGCTAAATCTAATACTAAATAACATCCAAACAGCATCAATATGAACATCCAGCAATTGCATTTTCCTTAAAAACATCTCTTTTTCAGGCAAACTTATATAATACTGCTTGCAAAATAGCCATGTGTTGAAAGTATTCAACTAAATATCAGGAAATTGTAGCAACACCAGTTAATACCTGGATTACAAATTTGAATTGCATATTTTTTTGTCAGTAAAGCAAAGATAAAGGTCTGGTCTATTTTCCACAGATTCAGGTCAGTTTTCAGCGGGAGTATTAAAAGGAAGGCTGTATCTCCTCTCAACCCAGACCTTGAGGAGCAAAGACAATGTATGGAATTTGACAAGAATCGGATCAGTTTCCAGAAGGACCTTGCAAGTATCTTTTGTTTTTCCTTGCTTTATGGATTTTGTTTCTAATTTTAGCAACAAATATCTTACTCTTATCCTTGCTGGAGCAAAATGAACTTACTATTTCTACTAAATATTTTAAGCAATAAAAAGTTATCCCAAATTTCTTTGAAAAATATTTAAAACTTCCTTTCTTTGTGATCAGTGAACTGTGAAACTCTTTATAAAAGTGTTTCTTCAGACGTTTGTGTTCTTTTGTATGTGTTACTAAAGTGTTATTTAGAAAGAAGCAGGAAGTGTGAAGAAAATTAGGACCTGAAAATAGTTACATGTATTATAACCACTAAGAAGACATTTAAAGATCCGTACTGCTGGGTTTGGTTCTGTGTAGAAAAGTTAAGCTGAGATTTGTTTTATGATGTCCCTTTGAAACTCAGATCCATCAAGAAGATTTTCATTGATTTCATTTTCTTTGCACTTTACCATCAGCTGTATTGATAGAATTGCTGTGTATAGCTCCAAATAACTCCTGCAATAGAGCAAAAGAAAAAAACACATTTTGCTCCATCTAAAGCCTTTCTCCCTAGTTATGTTTGTCAAAAGATAGACCTATCTGCTATAAGGTGAGTTTAGCATTTTTAAGAGGAAATTTCAATTATTAGGCAGAGAATGATCAATGGCTGGAATAAAAGATGAGGTGGCTTAGTGAGAAAGATAATATGCTGTTTCATTCTTGAATAAAACAGATCAAACTATGAAAAAATCATTCCTGCTTGTGAATACAGGCAATGGACTAATTTAATTTAAGTTGCTGGTTACAATTTCCAGATTTCTTCGGGGTTTGCCTGCACCTGAGTGTACCATGTGAACTGGAGGCACAGGGAGCGGCCTCGAGACCAGGCTGAGGGTGAAGCAGTCACATTTTCCAGCCTCACAGGAGCAGCTCAGCTCGGGGAGCACTGGTATAGTTATACCACAGATAGAGTCTGGACCCAGATTGTGTGGATTTACCGGTTCAAGGCTCACTTAGCCATGATATCTGCACTGAGTTGCATTTTGTTGTGTGTACATGCACTTCATAAATTCCACTGGATGTACAGGCAGTCAGCTGAAGTGGATGAAGGTATAAGAAAAGCAGCTCAGATACTTTTCTGGAAAACTTTTTCAGCATCCTATCAGCATGGCATGGGTTGCAATATGTGTGAACCCTGTCCTTGGGAGCACAACCCATTTCCTGGGATGCTGCAGGATGGGATTATTACTGGGAGAAGTTTCTTGGCTCTAAATCTAATGTCAGATTCTGTTGGGTAGGTTAAATATTTACGAGGACACTCTCTTTATGTATTTGGTGATATGGCAATTCTGTGTGCATAACTCTAAGGCTTGAGAAATAGAATGCTGGGTATGTAGTATTAGTGGATGTTACACTAAAGCAATGCCTGGACCACTTTAGGAACCATCCTAAGGTGACTTCAGAAACATGTACTGCTTGCCTCCCATGAAATACATGCTCCTGACTCATAGACACACCTCACATCCTAGAATAAGTGATCTGAGTTTCTGAAGTCCTGAAAATAGTGTATTGTTTACTCAAGTTAATGACAGCTCTCGGCCTGTCTTTGGTAAATAAGTATTTAGAATTCTAAATGCATTGGTTTAGAAGGTTACTTACAAGAATCTATTAAAACAAAAAATCCAAAAGAATAAGTAAAAATTCTTTAGGATTCTATTAACTGTTGTCCATGTCTTAGTGAAAAAACTCCCAGATACCTCCAAATTTCACAAACTAACATGATTTTTAGAACAAGTTTTAGCATGTCTGGCATTTTTACAGACTTTGCTAGCTTACTATTCATACTTTCATTCTTTTTTTTAATAACAGTGGTTCAGTTGTCAAATTAATGAACAATATTTCACCACACGACTTAGATGAATACTACACAATATGAATAGGAAATTATTGAAGTGAACTGTTCATATGCAAAGCCTAAATGAAAAAAGAAAAAAACCATCTAATTACTCATTGTAATAATTATAATTATAAGACTGACTTGGATGCATGATTGATTTGTGACTAGTTCACATACACAAAATCTTTAAATCATAATACAGACACTCAAGTATGCAGATTGTATATGACTATATAGATTAAATACAGAGATGAATGAAGACAATATGAAAAATCATCAAAATGTTATGTGTCAAATATTTCATTAACTCTATTACTTTCTCAGTGCCATTTTTTAATAAAGACAATTTGAACCACCTTTTCCAACAAAATCTTCCAGTCAGTGTGATTCGTGAAGAAACTTCTCGAAAAGAGCAGAAATAGATATGTTTTAGCTGTGCTGCCAAACACACTGTGCTTTCTTTTCCTCAAGGAAACTCAGGAATGGGTATCAGACTTAGCATGAAAGTGATCATGCTAATGAGATGATGCCATGTTTGCTGTAAGATCATTATTCCAAGGACTATGTTAATTCATTCAACAAGCCTCCTGTGAACAGTGTGTGGTGGCCGCCCTCTTGGTTGGTACAGCGGAGATTTAACCAGGGGCAGCCAAAGCTGAACACCTGATTAGTTACTTGGTGACCTGGAGTGGCACCGCTGTGGACAGAACAAGGCAAGTCCTTTGTAGGTCGCCAGGGAGTGGAGTCTGTAAGTAAACCTGAATGAACAATGGGGTTTTCCAGGTAGTAAGAACTTTCAACATTTTAAAAGAGAAATTTTCATCAAGCATCTGGAGAAATCAAAACCTAAAATAGTAAAAGAAGAATTAAAAAAAAAAAGAAAAAAAAAAAAAGTAGGAGAAAAAAATCACAAGTCAACTGAAGCAGATTTTCTGATATCTTTTGTTAAGGTCTTTTTTATATTTCACAAATGATAAATGCATACTTTTATTCAAAGGAATATGTTTACATAAAAATACTATACATTTCATTTTAGAAAATATGATGAAATATGTTCTTCTTGAACTTTCAATTCCATTTTATCCTACAAGCCTTAAGAAGAAAGTCTCAAGAAGGTAAGAAGCCATCTTCTTCTGAAAATAATCATGATTAATAATTAAACAAAATTATTTCTTTAAAAAAACTCAACTTACTCTATCTGTAAAACACAGTCTTCAGTGAGCTACTTATCTAACAAAAATTCGGTGCTAAAAATTACTTTTTTTCTGAATATCAGTTTGAGTAGAGCAATCATGCAGGTAATCAATATTTGTTTCTTTCTCTAATCAATCTGTGTCCTAAGTACTTTGCTAGGTATTATAGACAGGGAACTCTTCTCCCTAAAATCTTAACATGAGGACAAAGGAATTATGATGAGAAAGCACACATGGTTGCAGGATTTTTTTCCTCACATATGATTCCCACTTTAGCAATACAAAAACTCCAAGACATTTGCATGCCCATCAGTGTTTGGGATACAATAGAATTACCCTGTATTTGAATCAAAGTGAATGAGAATTAAACTGGGCTTTTAGTCTTTATATTCAGCTATAAAAATGCCAAGCCTACAGAACATACATATGATTTGCTATTACTACTGAATAGTAATCCTTTCAACACTTACGCATGCATTTCTCCCTAGCTCTAGGAGCAGAAATTTATTAAAAGAGGAAGGCAAAAAAAAAAAAAAAAAATTAACCAAAACCACTCCTCACCTCCCCACATCCTCTTTTCTGGTTAATGGGCTTAATTCCATTGTGCCAGTGTGATAGTTTTCCACTTTTCTTTCACATATTCCTGCGATATTTTGTCTATTCAGGCTGTGGTGGATAGCAAAACCATTTTATATTGTAAATAAAGAGAATGTAATGACTTGAATAACCTTAATATTTTGGCACTCTGGCCCTTTGATCTTTGGAGGGGAAAGCATTAGTAGAAAGAAAGAAAGAATGAAAAAAAACCAAAACTAACAACAAACTGAAAGTGATATTGTGTAATGCCTAAACCCCTCACTTTGTATAGACTATGTCATTGAGACAGAGTTCTGGGCCAGGCTTGGCACAATAGATCTGCTGTCCCAGAGGCAGACCTGCCTCTTCTGCCTCTTTTTGCAGGGTTATCATCTTGCTAATCAACCTGCAGTTCTTCCTTTTACCATCAGCCTTCAAACAGGAGCAAGTTCCTTCCTAGCATGTGAAAGCAGCTATCAAAGTTTAGATACTTTTCGTCTTAGTTATCTGATGCTATGTCTAACTGTCCAGAGTCAGAAGTGTAGTTGTCCTTACCTAGGAAGGAGAGGGAAATCCCTCCAGAAGGTCATCATCCTGCACACCTTCAGGACAGGTTATAGGACGCAGTGAGCAGACCCCAGAAGTGCTTATGTTTTACTCTTCTTAAAATTAGGGAGTGTCACTACAGCAGCCAAACCTAAATTTCCAGTTCTGAGGGAACTATTTGGGTTAGGTTAAGCCAGTGCCTTGAATTTTGCATGAGCAAGAAAGTCACATGATGTTCTTTATACTGGTGGATTGTATTATGAAATTAACAAAACACTGTAATAAAAATATTTACAAAATTATGGGAAAACTGACCACGAAAGAGCATGTCCTGTGATAAGCACATATAGATGAAAAGATGAGAGAGAATTTCATGTTCCACAGCACTGGAAGCAAGAGAACCTTACTTAGCTGTAATATCTAGACACAATTAGCAGAATCATAAGGAAAATAAAATGAAAAAGTAAAAATATCTAGCCAGGGTCAACCCACTAAACTATTTTTTTTGATTCCAAACACAATAAAAAAATACTTCCTAATTGGTTGAAAATCAGAGTGAACCAGCACTTGAGAGTGTAGAGGTGTAGAGTGGATAGAAACTTTAAAGTTATATTTAATAGACCAAATTATAAATTCTTGGCTGACAAGCAACATAATGTTGATTCACATTGTAACCTCAAAGTTGATGAAGGAGCAATCTTTTAAATTTTTGCATGCTTATCCAGATTGAATATGTTATCATAAATTTGAGACCTTTCAGCACCAAATACTTGTCAATATCTCTTAAAGCATATGCTCCAGAGGATGTCTGCAACACCATTAATCCATTATCAGTAAATGGGATTTTATTCCCCGCTATGAAAAAATGATCACTGAACCTTGATGTAGAAGACAGAAATCAAGAGCTTTTAAGTGAAGACAACAAAACTGATTTTAGGAAGAACTTGACCACTCTTTGGACTGAAAAGTGGATGAACGTGGACTGCTGGTGCAGGATTCTCTTTGCTTTGCAAAAAAAACCCTGTATTTTTGTATAGGAAAGGGAAAGTTCCATCCATGGGACAAAGGTAAAGCACTAATTTTTTGGAGGTTCACTGCACAAGACAGGCATTACTGGAAAGAACAAGGCCACAAATACCAGAGCATACACAGTGATAAAAGGAGAGCACATAAATAAAGTACAGGCAACTGAAGAAAAAAAGCTATGGTCTGGTAAAAAACCCTCAGTAGAATTAGTCACTGTCCTTGGTAATAGAGGGAAGTAAAGATTACACCCATTTTGCAAGTCTGAGTTACTCTTTAGTGGCTGCATTTAACAATAAGTTCCTTGTACCAATTATATACTTTAAAAATGAATTGTGCACACCCAATTTCCTGTCCCTTTGCCATCACTGCATCACTGTTGCATGAGGTACCTGTTTATAGCTAGAAATCCATCTTACCAAGGCCTTTAGGGTGGCATGCTTGAAAATTTTAATCGAAGCTCTGAGATAAAAGTTAAACAAACAAACCCCACTTCTGATGATTCTCTCTGTTTGGTGTTGTTGTTTATTTTTGGTTTTTTTAGTAATCTTTCTGTTTTAAGAAAAAGGAATCTACATTCAAAGTTGAGGTTTGGCAGTTTACAGCTAAATGAACAGAAGCAATGGTTTTTTGGGAGAAAATTAACTGATGAAAATCGCTATGGCAAAGTGTGTGAGAGGTAATAGCACAGAAGATGCAGATTTTGGGCTCTGTGCTGTTGCACTATTAAATTTACTGTTGTAAGTGCTTGAGGGAAGACAGGAGCTCCTCCATCCATGTTCAGCAGGGCTCATTAGTTCTTGCACAAAAACACAAATTCATGGCTATAGAGCTCCAGCGGGGAGCTGACTATAATCTAACCTTCCATGTAGCTGGTTTATATGAGAGGTATTTAACAAGTCAGTATACACTCATGGCTGTAAAAGCAGCTTTCTGTGTGGACATTTTGGGTGGGATTCAGCTCCAGATTAAGAAAACTCCACTGGTGACCTGTGTGAGGGAAGTTGTCCAAACTGCATGGTCTTCACTGGTTTTGCAATTTATTTGATGACATGTAGGGCTACATGTTTGGCTTCCCTACAAACATACTATGATATTTAGGGTGAGGACACCAGAAATGGAACTCATCAATTATTTTGAGATCCCTGGGCTGTAGGTATCTTTGAATTCCACTGCTAATGTAGGGTGACACTAAGACAAGGTGTCTTATATGTTTGCCCTCTTCAAGCTGACCATCAGATTCACTCGTGGCTACATATTCAGAGAATTTTGGTAGCCAACATGCACTCCTTCTGTGCAGACAAGTGTTTGCTAAAACACAGTTTACCAGCACTGACAGTTTATGTATAGTACAGACACATTTTTTATCCATCTCAGACACAATAATAGACCAGTTAATACGACTGCATCCAAAACGGAGTGGGGAGCAGGAAGAGGGAGGGAATTTTGCCCCTCCACTCTGCTGCATGAGACCCCTCCTACTGTGTTGCCTGCAGCTCTGGGGTCTCCAGCACAGGAAGGACAAGGATATATTGGAGTGAATCCAGAGGAGGCCACCAGGCTGACCAGCAGGATGGAGCACCTCCCCTGTGAAGAAAGGCTGAGAGAATTGGCATTGTTCAGCCTGGGAAAGAGATGGCTTGAGGGTGACCTAACTGAGACCTTTCAGTGCCTGAAGGGAACTTATAAAAAAGATATGGCCAGACTATTTACAAGGGCCTGGAGTGACAGGAGACAGCGGAATGAGTTTACACTGAGAGTAGGTTTAGATTAGATATAAGGAAAAAATTCTTTCCTGTGAGGTGGTGAGGCCTTGTCACAAGTTGCCCAAAGAAGTTGTGGTTGCCCCATCCCTGCAGTTGTTCAAGGCAGGTTGGATGGGGGTCTGAGCAACCTGGACTAGTGGAAGGGGTCCCTGCCCACAGCATGGGGAGTGGAACCAAATGATCTTCAAGGTCTTTGTCCAAGCAAGGTCATTCTATGATTCTATGATTTTTATTTTTTTTTTCCCTGAGATGCCCAAATAAGAAAATATTCAAGACACCATACCCAAGGGAAAAAGTTTCACTCTTTAGTAACATACATGTTTGTCATCAATGGTTATTGGGCAGATATTAAAAGATGTTATCAGCCAAACTGTCCTATGGATTCCTAATACTCCAGATTTCAGATTCCTCATTTGCCCCCTACCCCAGGAGGTACGAGAGAGGGTGGGCTTATTGCTAAGAAAATGAAGGAAAAAATATGGAACCACTTTAAAAGGAAAAATGGGAGGTTAAAGCAGATGTACAAAGAAATTCTAGCTTGCTCCCTAACTGCAAAGAGCACATTAAAACCTTAGTATTCTGTGTCTTTATGGGCTTTGGGAAAAACAGGATGTCCCCTGAATAGTGGAATAAGTGAAACCTCTTCTACTATGTTTGTTCTGGTTGTGATTAAGTTCTCTAATATGTGCAAATTATGACTGATAGTTTTTGTCATTTCGTGTTGACTTCTAAACATTCTTGAAATAGACAATTTTTGAGGTCAAATAAAAATCATGTGTACAAAACACATAAGACCACTGCTCTTCTGTTAAATTTAGCTAAATTCAAACACAGGTTCAGTGATACTGGAAAGGAGCAGTAGGGAGAAAGACATACAGATGTAGGTACATGGATATAGAAACATGATTTTAAATGCTTTATTTCCTTAGGGAATTAGGCTCACATTGCATGTATGAGTCAGAGATCTTTCCTCTTCCTCTGATCAGATTTGCTCTCATCTTTTCAATTTGTCTGGTATTGCTGGCCCCAGAAACAAAAACAGAGATTTAGCTAAATTGAAAGGCACAAGCTAGTGCAAAATTTAAATAAAGTTATCTAATATTGCTGGTGGTCATCTCTTGAAATGAGTTTGTATGATGAATCCAATGAGGAATGTGTGTCTGGACTGCCTAGAACCATCCAATTTCTCTCACCACAAATTTAAACTCTCTAAAATGGGGTAATTTAATTTTTATTTTTGCTTTGTTAAATTCCTTGCTGCAAAGTGTTCATTGGTCAAGACCCTACTGGTTATAAGAAACATCAGCTTTTGTTGAGAAAATCAAAATGTAATTGTTACCTAGGGTATTTCAAAGATAATACAGAACAATTAAGGTTTGAAATAACCTGACTGCTGAATAAATCTCATTACTTCAGCATAGCCAGTAGCACACCAAAAAAAAAAAAAAAAAAAAGGGTTAAATATGATTACAGATAGCATAAGAAAAATCTGTTTCTTCAGAAGAGGTCAACTTTTGTTTCTTTCTAAGAGATGTATTTTTAACAACTTGGTATTCCCTCCAGGACCCACCAAAGTTCTGTGAAAGTCAGGAAATTGGACATCTTGATTTGGTTGGTGTTGGAAAAACTGTATTTATGTTTTGCAGCTGAAGTTACTGGACTCAAGCATCTCAAGCTGAAGGGGAATGGGAAGAAGGGAAAGCAGGGGTGGGAAATGCCAGGCAGGGGATGGGAGAGAGAAGAAAGGAATGGAGGGAGGGAAGGAGGGAGGGAGGGAAGGAGGGAAGGAGGGAAGGAAGGAAGGAAGGAAGGAAGGAAG
>NW_020955203.1:1804372-1877438 GCF_003031625.1 Empidonax traillii
ATGGGAGAGAGAAGAAAGGAATGGAGGGAGGGAAGGAGGGAGGGAGGGAAGGAGGGAAGGAGGGAAGGAAGGAAGGAAGGAAGGAAGGAAGGAAGGAAGGAAGGAAGGAAGGAAGGAAGGAAGGAAGGAAGGAAGGAAGGAAGGAAGGAAGGAAGGAAGGAAGGAAGGAACTCAGTGTATTGAGTCATTTACTGCAAGTAGGTTTATGGTATTGAATAAAGGTGTCTAGGAATCATAGAAGGATTAAGACAAAACAATCCTTCCTCCAGTTGAGTCAGGATTCTAAGATTACTCCTTTTCTCAACCCTTAGAAATACCTAGATAATTAAATGAGAAAAATATACACATGGAATTTTTGCATAGGAAAAATTTCTGATTTTGAATGTGATCTGGCTCAGATGTTCAGTAAGAATGAAAAAGGAGGGTTACATCTAAGGAAGGATACCATATGTCTTTAGACAAATGTTAGAAGGGAAAAGAAAAAACAACTCAGAAAGAGAAAAGACTAGGCTGAGTGAAAGGAAAAGAAGCTGTTCTTAGTGTCACTGAATTCAGTAAGTGATTACACGACACAGGGTTCATTCAGGACCTAGTGAGTGTTCTACAGCCTGTGTTCTGCAGGAGGTCAGAATGGAGATGAAAGCGACCTTTTCTAGCCTCAAATTCTATGAATCCAATTCTGAACCCAGAGTCCCAGTGGAAACTAAGTGACGATATAGAGTCTTTGGAGTAAGCTAACCTATGGTTGACGGACGGTTTTACTTCTTTATTTCCATAGAGTTCCCCACCACATTACGTACACAAAACAACTTTCTCACTTGTGACATTAAAAATTTTTATAGACAAAGGAGGAACGAGTATACCTAACCACAATTACCTCAAGATTGGAAACAAGGAGAGGTTTTAAAATTACCCGGGGATACAGTTTCTTGATCAACTTTCAGAAAAAAACAAAGAAACAAAAAACCCAAACAAAGAACAAACAAAAAGACAAACAAACAAACAAGAACAAAAAAAAAGAAAAATATAGGAATGCACTTAAAGATGGAACTTCATATGTTCATGTACAAGACTAAAAAACACTATGATCTGCAATAGCAGAATTGGATTAAGCAGCTGAGAAGCTTTAGTCAAGCTTTGTTGCTTATGTCCCTAAATCTTTGGAAATGACAGTATAGATTTTCCAGTGTCACTTAATGACTGAGACACAGAAAACTTTTCTGTTTTTGAGGTGAGCTGAACTGCATGAGCAAGCAATGCCTTAAGACGTTCATATAAAAACTCTCAATGAAAGAGATAAAGCTTCATGAATTGTTTGAAACAGAAAATCCCACTTTTAGTCACTGTGCACCCTTTCCTCCCTCACTTTTCAATTAACTGTCTTCATGGTCCTTTATTTACATGGCAAGAACTCTCTGTACTGGGTACGTCACCCTCAATTTCTGCACTGAATCCACTTGTGTACTTTCACTCTGGGGTAGACAAAGAAAATATAGGCATAGAGAGGGTTAATCCTGAAAGACTACAAGGGGAAAAAAAAAAAACCTGTGTAGAGTGGGAAATTAGTCAGCAGAGACCTGACAAAGTGCTTCCTACACATGCTGTTCTGTCAGGCTGCACAGCTTCTTCTGCTTCAGAGGTAATTACATAGATTTTCTGTCTTGTACTTGCAAAAACACAGCACAGCACTCCACCACTGCTTGTAGCTCAGTGCTTCAGGGCTCCAGCTGCATGGGGCTGGAAAATGTTTACACAATTTCTTTTAAGATTTTTAAACCACAGTAAGGGATGTGGCTAACTCTTCATCTGGGGGCGGGGGTGGTTAGGATATGAAAGAGTCCCCTCTGAAGCTGGACTTGGGTGGAGGGAAGGACTTCCTAGTAAAGGGATATGATTATATCTCTCTCAAGGAAATGGCTTCTGTCATACAATAAATCATCCTTGTTTATGAATGTTTTAACTAGAGAGGGACTCAAAAGAATTTGGACGTTGATTTGGATTTCAAATTCTCACTGTTTCAGATCCAGAATCCTGTTTTTAAATCCACTGCCAATTTTATGCAGTAGTTTTCTGGGGCCCATGAAGAAATCTTTTTATCATTGCTTTTGATTTGACTCTTGTAGAAGTTACATATTCAACATATAGACAATGTGTTTATCAGTAAAAATAATGCCTGTGAATATATATACTCCTCTCTTGTTATTTGAGCTGCATGAATAATTTTATAGTTAATGCAGTACTGAAAAGGGTATTTTAAATCATCTATAAATTTAAATTTAAATATCTAAACCAACGTTTACCACATGCGCTTGCATTAGGTGACATGACAAATGGAATGTCCAAAGCTTTTTAGAAAGACATTTCTATACTTTAATATAAACCTAATGCATTTGCCTAGCATGGAACTGCCTGTGATATGATACAGCAGCTTTAAATATGTTCACCTCTACCTACAGGTCTCGAGACAATGATGGAAATTATAGCAATAATAACTATAATAGTAATAAAAAAAAAGAATCTCCAAAATTCACTGTGAAAGTGACTTAGAAAGTCTACCTAATCACCTTGAGATGGGAGAAATTTCTCTTCTGCTGCTTATGACACGTGGTCCACTCTCTTCATAAAATCTTCCAGGCAGTCTCTGCCAGTGTTTCCCTATCTTTACTACTAGAAACTCATTCTTGTTGGTTTTGCTACATCTTCTTTCAGATGTCAAATGCAATTGCCCTTATCCATAATGCAGAATTCTCTTCCTCTGTGGCACTGCCTTCAGAATGGCTGAAAAAGTCCACAGCTTTCACTCATCCTTCTTTTTCTTTGACTAACAATGTTCCTATGCCTCCACACTTGTCAAGTTTTCCAGACTTTTCAGGAAACCCTCTTAAAACCAGTTTCCTGCAACACTAAACCGATGTAGGTAAATCGGAGTGTACATCTTAAAATATCAAAACCCTGGGAAATTTTAATTTGTATCTTTTTTCATAAAATAGAAAATTTTTTGCCAATCTGTGGCAACGGAGACCTGGTTTGCTTCCTACGTATTTCTTCAATAAAAACTGTATTGGCTTAAGCCACACTTTCACTATGAACATAGCAGTAGATTATCACAGATTTTGTCTGCATTACACAGAAGCACAGAATTGTTCAGGTTGGAAGGGATCACAGTGAGTTATCTCTTCCAACCTCCCTGCTCAAGCAGGGTCACCCCTGAGCACATGGAACAGGATATTATCCAGAAGGTTCCTGAATAACTCCTATGAGGGAGACTTTACACCCTCTCTCTGGGTAACCTGTTTTAGTGCTCAGTCACTTGGTACTCATACTGGATTTTCAACCCTAAAGGAAGGGATGCATAAGCAAGTGCACTACAAAAGCTTGAAGTAATGAAACCATTATATTTGATTACAGAGGACCTTTGTTTTTTCTTTCAGCATTTATAATATGGGTGTTTTTTTTTCCTTTTCTAATTTCTATCATGTTTATTTTCATCACAATCGTGACTTATGTACCCTTCCTATACTCCATCAATCTCTCATCTCCAAAGACAAACAGCTGTTTTCACCTCGTGGCAGATATTTGGCTCCCAAACAATTTTTCTTCTCACAGTGACCTTGCTTCAGGCTGGGGTATGAAGAGGAGGGAGTGGAAAAAGAAAAAGGAAAAAAAAAAAAAAGAAAAAAACTGCAAAAGCACAAAGAGAAATACTACAAAGGGGGAAAGGTGAGGTCAGATCTCAGTCCTCCAGAAAATGTCATCTGATTTGAACAGGAATAGTACAAGGCATGAAGAAGGATCAAAACAAGGTTTAATCATTGCATTTCAGGATTTTTTTTTTCAGATTTCGGTATTTTCAGGAGCCATTTCTCACATTTTTTCAGGTACACAGATTTTTCTGTGTGGGTAGAAGGTGAGAAGCTGACAGTATAACTTCACCGCTGGTAAATAGGAAAGATTTTCTTTAAAGCAACAGCTAAGAATTTATTTTGTGTCTAGATATACTCTATGAAGTCAATACTAGATAGTTCTGATTAGAAAATGTGCTTGTTTTATTGCTTAGAAATAAAGGCAACTCCACTGGTGGAAAGGAATTCGCATTCTCACTGCTTAATAATCATTCTCTCTAAATGGAGGGGTTTCTTTTCTCTGTTTGTTTGGGAGGGGTTTTGTTGTGGTTTTATGTTTGTTTATGTTTGTTTTTTTGTTTGTTTGTTTAATGGAATACATTTATTGGAGAGATTAGTTGCATCCAAGTCCATGATGGCCTGAGGTAATAGGTGTACAGGAATCAGGATCCTACAAAAGCTGAAGCAATCTGAGTTCATAATAAATTATAGGAATGCCTAAATAACTTCAAAAAAAAAATCAAAATGGGGAAAGAGTCTTTATCACTGCATAAAAAAAAAGTTTATTTTCAGACTGAAGCCCTCTCAGAGTTTAACTTCCTTTTACCTACAAAAAGAAAAATCCTCAGGCAGAGCTCCTTTAAGAGCCTGTAGAAAAGGTAAGTGGAAAAAGCGGAGTCAGAGGGGAAACAGCTTCAAGCAAAAGTTATTATTTCTCCTCTCTTTGTGGGTTTAGGCCTAGATTGGATTCTGCTGTGCTTGAAGTTTTGTGTTAGAGGATATTGGACATGTGCTGTTACTCCTTGTCATTAAGGTTGTTTTTTTATTGCTTGAGTGCAAACCCGCTCTCTCTGTTCTGCAGGTCTTTTATATCTACATAGTCCTTTGGTTTCATCATTTTGCTTTCATCAGGAAGGTATTCAAAATGCTATCTGAGCAATGCATATTTATTTGCTGAAAACATCTTGTCATGCGATGTCAGCTTAGAAGTGATCATCCCAGCCACTACTTGCAAAATAAAACACACCTCTTTCTTGAACAAAGTTTACTAATTTCCATCACGAATTTTGGACAGGAAGCAGAATGATGAGGCTGTGGAAATGTTCTCAGCAATCTCACAAAGCATGCACGGGCTTCTGTTTTCGTACAAGCTTCTATAGTTTCTCTTCGTGGAAACCAGCATATCAGACTTTATAAATCAGATTTTATTCACAAACTCAGCCGGGTTTTGTTCCTAAGGTCTCTTTTGCAGAACTTTTACATTAGGTTGGTTTTGAGCTCATGAAAAATAAAAGTTAGTTTGAACATGATCTCAGTACAGCTCCTAGAAGACAATTAAAATCGCTCAAGCCATCAACACAATCATTATTAATTGGCTCCCTTGCCATAGTTCAGTAGTGTAAGGGTCATAGAGATCAGGAGTCTCTTGGAAGATTTATAATCTGGGGGAAAAAAGACCTTATCTACTAGCAGTCAAAAAACTTTTTTTTTTTAATATAGTTATCAAAAATAAAATTAGGTACTGTCTCAGGGTTTGTTTAGTTGCTTGGCTTTAAGAGAGAGTAAGAAAAAGATGTTAAATTAGGAAAAAGGACAAGATTAACCCTATAAGCAGTACTATTTGATCACCTGCTGATTACAGAAACTGATTTTTAATGCTGTAAGTTGCTAAGGTATTCCTGTGATATATTAAACAATATTATTACAGTTATTATTGTTTTGCCTTACATGAAATCTCATGTGCTTTATCAAAAGTAAGCCTGGCCTCTACCCTTTGGAACATGCAAGGCAAATACAAAACCAGAATACAAATGGATATACAGCAAGCTGACAAGCCTTGTTGAAGCTGGCACAATAAATGTTTGCAAAAGTGGAAAAAGAGTGTTATATCCTCCAGTTCCCAGTCCACAGTTCTAATTACTGAATTGAGTTGCCCATGTTAATTTCTTTCTAAACATAAGCTAAAGAAGAAAATTTATAGCTGCAAAAGAAGAGAGAGAAAACCTATATGGGTAGAAAAATATTTGCTCTTCACTCCATTGATAACAACTTCACTCATGAGGAATAGGGGTTTCATTTTATTTTATTTATTATTTTTATTTTTTAACTCTGACAATATCCATTTAAGAGGTGGAATTTTGTTGGGACGGCTTGAACAGCAACATCTAAGACAAAAGTAATTGTGACACAAAACAGTTATAAAAAGATTCGCAGGAAAATAAAGGAGGCTCTTTTTGTTTGGTTTAGTTTTATTTTTTTCTGCTATGATTGTATGCCCTATTACTTCCACTTGTTACTAAGAAGAAGAAAAAATAGGAAAGATAACTCCTATCTAAAGGAATATCTATTTCAGTATATTTTCAATTCAAATAAACAGTCTACCTTCAACAATGAAATTCATAAAAGAAATAAAAATTGCAAGTGTTTTCTTTACTTTCCTTCTTTTATTTATATAACCACAATCAGGCAAACTATAATGCTGTCTAAACAACTAAACACATTAAGAAACAAACAAAGATCAATAGCTATAATTTGACACACAGACACTGTTCACTGTGAAAACATCAATAGTACAAAAGCTTCATGGGCATAGCAGGGAAAAATCTGTTTGCGAGATGGTGTTGGCAGAAGATTAAATAACCACATGTCAGAAAGAAGGAAAAAAAAAATTCAATAAACTCAGTGCATTCTGGAGATGTGCAAGTACTCTGAGCTAAGCTGTTAGTATTAATAATAAGAAAATTATCTTTGTCTTCCAGTCATTCAATTACTTCATGAACAAATATTTTGGCTTGGATCTCTGATATTCAAATATAGACTGTCTTTCCTATCTGCCAAAGGACTGCTCCTGAAATACAGGAAAACAGGAAATGACTTGCACGTTGGACGACGATATCTTGAGCTGCTATTTCATAAACAGTGCTATAGGTGACTATTCATCTTATCCCTATCCCTAGCACTCTGAAGGAATCATGAGGTAGAGATGCAGCAAGTAATTATTTGGCCAGGACTAAAAGAGACACAAAGTTTATTGAAAGCATCTAACAGAACGTAGAACTGAGATTTGGGGCTGTGTCAGCATGTCCTGTGTGTGCACAGTGAGCCCTCTTATTGAATCCCATGGTTTACTCCGAGATGTACAATTAAGGACATACTGAAAAGCTCCTAGGATCTGACTTTCAATGCCTCAGCTATCCATTAGTCATTAAATTATTTCAAAGTGATAACTGATTTATAAGACCACAACAAAGTTTAATATCTGTTTACCAAGTAACTCCATTCCTTTGACCATTGTGCTTAATCCATAAAACCTTTCTCATTAGCTTGTTTTATGAACCAGTTTTTCTTCTTTCCTCTTCAGGTAGTCTTCTGCTTTTTGTTCTTCAGGAGATGGCAATTGTAGTAATTTTTAATTTCAGATACATTTTTGAGTTATAAACACTTAGAAAACTGGTCCCAACACCTCTCTCTCTCTCTCCGACTTTCTTAAATATACAGGTTGGAACACCACTTTGCACTGAAGAGATTCTACGAGGGAAGTCCTTCAAACAGATCTGATATTGTCAACGAAGGTAAAACAAACAAAAAAACAAAAGACCATAAAGTTGTTCTGAAACATGAAATATGCATCTCACAAAAAGGTATTTCCATATTTCTCCTGCCTGGTGGTTATGTATGACAAATGGGTACTTTCACACATAAATTATACTCTTAAAAGCTAGTTTGTATGTACTTGTGCACCTAGTGAGAATTCTGAATATACATATCTATCTCATGTTTGCCTCTATGCTGCCAATTCTTCATTTTGTGATGATATAAGTAATGAGGTTTCGTCGGTTGTGTTTACATTTTTAAAGACTCATAGAGTGATTTGATTATATGCAAATTCAATTGTAACTAAACCAAACAAATGAAAAAAAAAAAAAAAAAAAGGAAAAAAACGTTCCAAGGTGCTACGGTTAGGAAGTACTTCTGATCCTGCGTCTTAATGGGAGGAAAAACAACGACAACAACAACAAAAAAGCACTAAAATTCCTTTACTAAGGCTTTTATAATTTTAGTAAGGTCAGATCCATGATTAATGTCCATATTTACCAATACAGAAATTTAGGAACAGATTAGTCTCGGTAGTTTAAGTTGCTTAGTTGAGTCCTTGAACTCAGCAGCTTACTTATTCTAGACTTCTGCAGATTAGTGCTAAGACTCAGATATCTACCCAGGGATATTCATCCAGCACAGGTGTTGGTTACCCTCTAGACACCCAAAAGGAATATTCAGGTTAACAGGTCTCTCAGTATTTGAGGTCCTATATACATCCCAATCCATTTTTATCATATTAGTGCTACCTAAATTTTAATTTCTTAGGACTGTGGACAACAGCAACCCAATTTTTAAACCTCTTTTTTTGTTCCCTGTATGTACTGGCAGTTTGTTCAGTGTTCTGGCTGCCAAGAGTGGCTCTCACCCGAAGCTGATCAGTTCTTAGAGACTTCAGAAAGTCACATGAAGTCTGAGTCCCAATCATCATGAACCTGACAGCTGAAATCAATTGGGATGTTCTTGTTGATATTTCCCAGAGGCAGGATATTGTCCTTGCCCCTATTGTGGGTTTCCCATATTGGGTTTTAGAATGTCAAGTTTACTCACCTACAAGAAGTGCTGCCATACTCTGTTCCCTTATGGTTTTACCCAAGGATGGTAGCTCATCTAGATAGTTTACTTTAAATGACAAAAGAATATTTGGTCTGTCAGTTGGTCCAGTTTTAATCTATACAAATTATTGTGTTTTGTTTTGTTTTGTTTTGTTTTCCTGCTGTGAAAAAAATCACATAATCTTCAAATACATGGAGATAGAAAACTAAGAGCAGTTATGGTTTCAACATTCACCAAGCCTGCTCTTATTTATTCTGAGGACTTAATAGTCCACCTGCTCAGAGAATTCAGTATGAGAAAAGCAGTTTGAAAGGTTCAACACTATAGCTACAATGCATGAAGCCCAATGTACAGGCCAAAGAATGCAGAAGGGCTTGCCCACGTTTCTCTCTACAGTTCTCCCCTTATAAAGCCACACTTTTCATGCCTGTTAGGATCTGGTTTGGATTTTTTGAGGTTTAATCAACATTCTGCTGGCCCTAAGAATGTTTTTCTTTGCCACTTTTATTTTCCTTTTTTTTTCCTTTATTTTATTTAATTGCATTTAAAGAATTAAAGTGCCTGAAATAACACAAATCCTATGCTGCGCACTTTCATGAGTGTCTGAGACAATAAGGTCAAAGGTCTGTATTGTGTTTCGGACTCATGGAGGATGTGTGGAACTCTTACTGGAGCAAGGCATGACGGAAAAAAAGACTGCAACTCTTGTGCAAATGAGGAACTGGAAGCATGGCACAGCCTCACACCTCCTGCCTGCAGGCATAAGCTGTCCCCAGAACTGTATCAGGATTTCACCCCAAAGGAAAACTATTGGCTTAGTCCTGAAGAAAGAATCTGTTTACAAACTAACAGGAGAATAATTAAGGAACAAAGAGCAAACTCAGGACTGAAAATACCTGACAATTTAAATGCTTCCCTGCAGAGTTACTTCATTAATATTCCTCATGTGAGAATAAGAAAAACTTAGAATCAAAACTTTCCTTCTCTTTCAGCAAATGGTTAATTTACTTTGACAGCACAGTAAGAGATGAGAATGTTTACCTGGTCATTATTTTATGTCGAAGGGCATTTATGCTATAGCTTCCAGATTTGAGATATTTTCTAGCCCTAGAGAATCTTGTCCAGCTGATACTCTGATAATGTCTGAATATTTTTAATATACTTAGAAATGTCTGCAGACAAGATTAGAAAAAATGAACCTTTTTTTTGTTGTTGTTTTTTGTGATGTGGAACCATTGCTTCACATATATTTCTTTTTCCTTTTCTATTACTCACTTCTCTGTTTAATTCATCTTTCTCTTTTGGTCTACTCACTTGGGTTTCTATATCTTATAGCTGAAGTCCTAGAGTGATTTTGGATCAACTGACTGAAAAGTCAGGATTTAGGCATCTGTGGTAAATTCATGTTGGCTGGATGCCTGGTGCCAACCATCTTTCCTCCTCAGACAAAAAGGGGAAATAAAACATAATGAAAGGCTCCTGGGTCGAGGTAAGGAGAGGGAGGGATCACATGTGCAAAATGTACTAAGCTTAGGAAAACTAGTTTAATTTCTTACTTAGCAAACCAGAGTAGGACAATGAGAAATAAAACAAAAATCTTAAAACCCCTTCCCCTCCAATCCCTTCCGTCTTCCCAGGCTTAACTTCATTCCCAAATTCTCTACCTCCTGCCCCTCAGCAGCCCCTACAGTGAGTCCTTCCCAAACTGCTCCAGTGTGGTTCCCCCGTGGGGTCACAAGTCCTGCTCCAGCACACCTGCTCCAGCGTGAGCCCCTCTCTCCACAGGGCCACAGGCCCTGCCAGGAGCCTGCTCCAGTACAACTTTCCACAGGGTCACAGTCTTCTTTGGGCATTCTCCTGTTACAGCACGGGCAGCACCACAGGCTGCAGGGGTATCTCTGCTCCTGGAGCACCTGGAGCACCTCCTGCTCCTCCTTCACTGACCTGGATGTCTGCAGGGCTGTTCTCACATGGTCCCACTCCTCTGTCTCTGGCTGCACTTGAACTTCCCTCCCTGCACTCCCCATTCTAAATACCTTATCCCAGAGGCACTGACACCATCACTGTTGGGCCCGGCCTTGGCCATTGGTGGGTCTGTCTGGGATCCTGGATCTGGCTGGCATTATCTCTGTCAGACATGGGAAGCTTCTGAGAGCTTCTCTCAAGAGCCACACCTGTAGCCTCCCTGCTACCCAAACGTTGCCATGCAAGCCCAGTATACAGCATCTTAAAGGAGTGTGGAAAATCAGCATGGAGTGAGGAGATGGATCTTGCGGTGTGCCATGAAGAGAAGGAAAAAGTAGTAGATCAGATAGATACAAGCAGGTCACAAGCATCAACAGGTGCTACTTAGCAGAAAGGACATTACAAGATGCAGCCTTCCCAGCTCTTTATTTACTAAAGAATATGCAGCTTGCAAGCAAAGTATCTGGTGGACAGGAAAGAAAAAGTTGCTTAAATGGTAGGAGCCTTGTAATTCTGTTTGAGACACAGAGCTCTGTGCCTGTCCACATCTTCCAGCCACAGGGTAACTTTATACACAGACTGTGATTGAGAACTAATAAGCTAGAGAAGATCAAGGCTGTAGAAAATATTTTTGAAAACAAAACTGCCTGGAAATAAAAATAGTTTTTTATATAAAGAAAATATAACAAATCAAAACTTGGCCAAGGAAATTCAAAATAGCATCTAAACCTTGTGAATTATTGTAAATTTAACCAAAGCAAAAGTATTAAGTTCTGTATATAGATGATACTTCAGAATCAGTTAGTTTGAACCTATCCTGGCGCAATGTACTTTTTTGGTATGTAGATGTAATCACCACAAACACTAAGAAAGAAAGAAATTAAACTGTGATATGTCTTGTTGAATATATATTGTTTACCCCATTAACTAAAAGGAAAGGGGTTCCTCAGGGGAGGGATTGTGGTAAAAATGATGTGCATGATTATTTAACTGAAGGCTGTGTCATAATGCACAAAGTTAATAACATATCAGGATGCAAAGTTAAAGTTACAGTTGGAAGGATTACCTGAACTCTGGTACTTTCTAATTTTTGATTCCTGAAATGTGTTTTTTAAAGAAGATGCTTTTAAAGGTTTGGGGCTTTTTTGAGTGGAGCTAAACACATGAAATGATAGTTTGAAAAGAGCACAAAGGAGTAATCCAGCTAATTGTTTTAATAAAGTTTAGTTATTTATAGAGTGTCTTTGAAAATCAAGCAACAAATAAAGATTACAATGAATTGTTCCATCTCTTTTACCAGTCAATACTAGTTTAGCTAATTCTGCTTTCAGCTGTTTTATTTTTCCATGATTAAATATTATTTCCTTTCTTCTGCCCTTCATTCTAACAATAGATAGCATAAAACTTAATTTTTATTCCCCGTTCTTTTAGGAAGCTCAACATTGTTCTTCATAATTTGCTCTTGTCATCTTTGTACTTATTGTCATGCATGGGTTCTTTCATGCATCTTCATACAACCAACAGTCTTTGTCCTTTTACATCTGACTTCAGATGTTAGATGTGAGCTTCACAGTGTTCATATTTCATTGCTGTTATTGTTTTCATTATTTTTCAAAAGTTGTATTGCTATGTAAGCACTTTGATATCTTCACAAGTATCTTTTCCCCGGCCAAAGCTTTACACCCCTTTTCCTTACTTTTTTTTTTTTTTTTATCCTTACTCAATTCTCTTTTACCTCTAGAGAATGTATAGAATAATGTAAATATTAATGGCAAATGGGATTTTCCTTTTTATATATATATATTGGCGACGGCTTGCTCAAAGCCAAAATAATCTACATATTCATGTTCTTTTTGATGTTCCTGGAGTCTCCCAGGCACAGTGTAAACAGACCTGCATTCCTGATGTTGAATTTAGCATGTTCGTGCTTAATACATTAGAGACTTTATTTATTTATTTATTTTTTCCAGGTTCAGACTTGTTAAAATAACCTGTATTACTGGCAAGGTCAGGAAAAAAATGTCAGTTGTTTGTTCTGTAGGTGCCGGACAGGCAAGCTAGAACTCCCTGGAGGCTCTTCTAACTTGTCTAACCAGGTTTCCAGAAACAAATAGACTTCTTCTTTTTTTTTTTTTCCCTTCTCATAAATCTGCAAGCTCTGTGGTTCGTGCCATTGTGACCCTTTGCCAACTAGCAGCTCCTCGGATGAATAAGCTACACTTAGGATTTGTGGGCTCTTTTTTCGCCTTCTGTATTGTGTGTGTTCCTAATGAGAATCATATTTGCTTTTCAGAGCTATGTGACTGTGAGTCCTTAAACAAGAGAAAACTGACTATGACATAACCTGTGTATTTTTTTTTTTTTCTGTGCTTCCTACACAGCTTTGTTTGAACCTGATACAATGGTACAGATGTTCCCCATTTCCATTTTAAAAGCTAACAGGAATGATCAAGCACTACTACTGGTCTGTTTCTTGTTGGCCATTTACAGGGAATATTCAGCATTGATCCCAGCTACTGAAGGAGAAGGAGCACACTCAATGGGACACACCTTAAGCAGATTTTTATCTTCTGAAGGCTTTTCCTCTTAGTCCTCTCTCCTTTCTTTTCACATTTCCCTTCATTAAATACTTATTTTAAAGGTCCCTATTTAATAAAATAAAATCCATAGATAGAGATTTGCCTGGGTTCCTGCAGGTCTTCCCTTTCACATCATCTTCATCTCCATGACCAGTCCTCGGATTTTCTTCTGACAATAACCTATTATCAATATGTTTCCTTTTTCTCATAGTATAATAGAAATGCTTGGTTTAAAGATCAAGTAGTTCCAACTCCCTCACCATGGCCAGGGACACCTTCCACTAGACCAGGCTGCACAAAGTCCCACCCAGCCTGGGATGGGGAATCCCTCACTTCTCTGAACAACCTGTTCCAGCACCTCACTACCACCACAGTAAAGAATTTCTTCCTAAAATTTAATCTAAATTTCTTCTCTTTTAGTTTAAAACTATCCCCCTTTGTCCTATCACTATCTGCCATATTTAGATATAAGCTCGCTTCCACCCAAGTAACAAAAGTGCAGTACTTCTGTGATAGTGCAATAAATTGTCCTTTCCTTAGTCCCGTCCTTCTATATTTCTCCCCTTCATTCTTCTCACTAAGGACAAGTGAATCTTCCCCCACAGGAACCTCTTCCAGACAACTTCAGTGGGATTGCCTTTCTCGTGGCATGCTATTCATTGCCAGGTGATGCCTGCCACATGCAATCCTAGAAGTCAAAGCCACTGTTTTAACATAGCTTTTCTGCCTGGTTATGTTTCCCTGGAAAGTATCATATAATTAGGAAAAGTTATAGGGTTAAATGAACCATATCAGAATTCCTGCTGGAGAGAGCATTTGGTGTTAGGTTTTCAGTACTAGCATATGAAGAGAAAACTGGGAGGAGAGCTGTACACTCTCCCTGCAAAGCTTTGCATTTAGGGGTAGAAAATAATTCCATGCAATGGTCAGGGCAACCTGAGGGATAGCAGGAATAGATCTGTAAAAATGTGTCCCTAAATTTGCTTATATTGGTAAGAGAAAATTTCTGATGGACACTGTACGTGTGTCAGAACTTAAAATCACATGCAGACAATTTGGCTCACTGGTCCATGGAAGTCACTCTCATTTTGATAAACTGCAAGCTTATCAGAAAAGCCCTTGGTTATTAAACGTAGAATAACAGGCATAGCATTTCTGTGTTAGATACATAGATAGCATTAGTGTCTCTATGTCTATCACTCTATATAAACATGTATTTTAAGGCAAGAAAGATCACAAACTCATTCAATAATGTATGGCAATTGAAGTGTGCAAAGCTTCTAGTTAGAAACAACACAAGCCATCAGTGTTCTGAATTTTAAATAGCAGCCATTTGAACATGTGCTATTCCAGAAAAAGAAATTTGAAAAGAACATTCTTTTCAAAAGAACTTCATTATATTTACCTTTGGCAGGAAAATTCAAATTTAGGAAGCTAAGACTTGTACTTCATGAATAAGTCAAAAAGTGAAATGGGTGTAATGCCCTGAAAAATTTATTAGGATCCTACTTGCTTCCAAAGTTTCATATCTGGAAGCAATCAAGCACCCATCTGATGACTGTGTAGTAGCCTATGGGAAGTGAGTTTCTGTCTTTTTAGTTCAGTGTCAAAACGTTAATTCTCCATAACACTGATGAAAGCATCATGACTGGCAGTGATTGACGCCCTTTACTGATTTAGTAGCAAAGGCACAGGCAATGGTGATTGAACTGACTAATATCACACCAAGAAGCGGTCTCTCCAGAAAAGAGTCATGGTGAAATTGCTGGAAGCAACATACTGCCTGTCCTGTGGATAAATTGGGAAGTTTGGGTACTGGAAATGAGAAAGGAGCAGTTATACAGAAAACTCTGAGATAACAGATTGCTTAGGAAGGAGAGGCATATCTTGGCAAAGGTCTCTTTCTAACAAAAGGGAGAAAAAGCTTGTAGATGTCTTGAAGCAATTTACAAAATCAGAGAATATTAAAATTTTCATAGCCATGAATTAGAATACTCTGAAATTACTCAGTCAGATCCACATGAACATATATATGGCTTTTTTTTTTTTCCCTTTCTTTCACTAATGCTTTGGTTACATAGCTTTTAGAGTCCTAAGGTAATGCTTAGCTTCCCACCATTAGTGCTCCCATAACTTGTGCTTGGAGATACATCATACAGTGGAAGCCATCTGACTAAACATGTGTATATTCTAAACTGGTTGTTTACACTGGTTTTAATATCAGTAGAGGGAAGCAAATACTTCTAGTGCTCAATTAATTCACAATGTAGGTCTTTATTAGAATGCATTTTTCTCCATGCATTATGAAGGGATCCTAAGATAATTATTAACATCATTTTATAGATATTTGAAGCAAAGGGAAACAACTTTCATTCAGATAGCCTAGGAATCATATATATCAGCTTTTGAAATATCAAAGCAGTCAAAATCTAATCTCTGTGTCGATTACAATGAGTCTCTGATCACATTGCTCCACCTCATACACCTTTATCTCTTGCATGGGAAAGTCCAGAAACAGAGCTTTCCCCTCTCCAGTTCACACCAAAGTCGAAGGAAGCATTTCCATTGACTTTAATGAAAGGTGACTTAGATTCCCCATGCACTGCAAAAATAAATGTATGAAATCTAGGACCAATCTTTTTGGCTTGTTTCTCTATGTCCATTTTGAGGGCTATGGATCACTACATTCTCCATTATTAGCTAAGAGAACTCAAATAAATGGAGCACAGGGAATTTCTTGCTTGGAGGTCATAGCTCTTTCGAGGACAAAGAGTTAGGAGAAGAAACTATGCATGGCTAATGTTGATGGAGAGTCTCTTGCATACTGCATGTTACAGCCATGGGTTCTGCCAGAGCTATTGTGTGATGATGTGTTTGAGACCCACAGGCAGCTGGTGCCAGATCCTGTCGGGAAGATTGCTATAACCATTGACTTGCTGCAAATAAGTGACTAGAGAAACTGTCAGTCACAATCTAGTGTGTGGAAGCAAATTTATCTTCCATATCTATCTTACATCTGTCTACAAATCCATGCCCATTTTCATGTTCCTGGAATCTTTTCAGTTCATAGGAAATGAACTGTAAAGAATGGATGATGCCTACACCAGGGGACATTTGGTGAAATTCTGGGCACTCCAAAAACTCGATCCACACTGGGGTTTTTTGGCTTTGAAGACAAAGCAAAATAGTTACAGAGCTTACATACCCTGAGGCATTGCTTCAGCAGCAATTTTCATTTGTGCACCAAGTTGTAGTATCTCATTTGAGATATAAATCTTTGTGGATATTAGACAAAGAGTAGTAGATCTGACAGCCTGCTTACTGTAATTTGGGTTATCACATACTGACTAAGCTGAAATTTTCCACGGAGGCTGGGGTTCACTGTCAAATAATAGTCACTGGGATCAGGTACTTATCTTTTAAAAACTGGCTTTGTTCCAATCAGTTTTGGAGGAAGGCTGATTTATGCTTCTGGATCTAACCCAGGCTCTTCACTATCTGCCAGGGAGAGGAGGAGGGCAAGCAGCCTCGTGGACTGCCAAAGGGGAATTGCTTCAGAGCGTCAAAATCACCCACACTGCAGACACAGCCATCCTGTAACTAAAAGGTAAAGCCGTCCCTTTTTTCCCCTGACTTGATCAATTCCATTGTATTACAGATTCCCTAGGAAACACCAACATTTCCACAAATTTATTTCAAGCTTTTTATATAACGGAACATGTTGTTTGGCATATAGATTCAGAAAATAAATAAGTAAAAATCTGAAATCAGAAATGAAAAAAGGTTTCTTGAGCAGTGGAGGAGAGGAGGGAAGCACATTTATAACATTTTTTTTTGCTGTGAACACTTAGATTTAGAAGGGAGGGAATGGCAGCACTCTCTTTAATTTGAAGAAAAAGTGAGATCGTTTGATGAGTACAGCCTAATCCTCAGTGAATGTTCATCAACTTCATAAAACCTAGTTCCAAAGCCTCATGGCCATCCTTCAAGTAGCAATCCTTTCAGTAAGTTTCCACTGAGGATATTACTCTGGTGCCATGGAGAGTGCCTCAGAGTTTGCTACAACACTGCAATGCATCAGTGCACACCTTCAAATGAACCCTGAGAAGTAGAAGGCAAAGCTTAAAGTTGGAAGTCATTTTGTTACTTAAGGACAAATTTGACCCAGATGGCCCCTTGGAAGTGAGTGAGAGATGCACACACTAAAGAACTCATTTGTCTCTTTCTACCAGGAATGAACAAATCATTTCCAGTAATTAATATTTTTTGAGAAAAGTAATTGCCTCTTTTCCTGTAGCCAAGGGGAAAAAAAAAAAAAAAAAAAAAAAGCCTTATAATTATTCTAAACTGAAGAAAAAATTCCTGATTTAGATATGAGGAGGGTTTACATCAGCAGGTTTTCAATAAGTTCATTATGTTGTGTATAAGCTAAGGGTTTGCATTCTCAGGGCATGGATCTGATATGTTTCCATAATCAGCTTTTCCTGAGATGATTGTCAGAACTGGGTCTGGCTAGTAATTCCTGTTACACTGCTTTTCATTCCTGGTTGGTGTGGATTTTCAGTATTTCTTGCCTTAAAGTCAGTGAATATTCAACAGGACATCAGATTCTTACAGATTATCTCTACATCTGAGAACTAGAAAGGTCACTGGACTGATTTAATGTTTTACCTCCACAGTTTTCCTTCCCATGCAGTACTCATCACCATTTGAGTCAAATGACAACTCATATCTCATTATCCTCTATTCCTATATTTTGTGGTTATTAGGTTCACTTCTTTCATTATTACTATTAACATCTTATTATCACTATTACTGTAGCATTAAAGGTCTATAGATAGGTAATGGACAAAATCCTAACAATTTTTTATTTCACTATTCATAGCTTTCAAATGTACTATACACAGAAAAAAAAAATATAATGTAAACCAAAACCAAATCACTACTTGCATTATTAAGTGACTCACCTGTATTCAAGGGTGATATCCGAGGAGTAGCTGGGAGCTTTATTCAGATGAGAAGATAATTTCAATCTTTTTCTAAAACACAAAGGCAGAAGTGAAGTCCTGGCCTTATTAAGGCTGTTGGCTGCTTAACCATTGGATTTAAGTGGTTAGAATTCAAAGCCACTTTTTTTTTTCCGTATTCCCCCCCCCTTTTTTTTTTTTTTAATAAAACTTTGCAACTATTCTTTAGTGAATCCTTAAGAGCTGTTTGGAATAGAGTCAAACTCCACAGACAAGGATCAAAGTGTACAAGGATGTCTGTGTGGTACTGAGTAAACCAGATGTGTTCCTTCTGTGAATTACAAAGTCCAGGCTTCTACAACAGTAAAGTTTAAAAGGGATGGAAGGTATGTTTTCATAAATGCAGCTATCTTCAATTAAAACAGCTAAGAAAAAATATATTAGGAAAAAAAAAAAAAAAAAAAGAAAGAAAGAAAGACTCATCTTTAGTTGCCAGGTTGGAATCAACTCAAAACCTTCAAACCAGCTGTACTGATAACAGCTACAGAGAGAAAGAGAGCTTTCCAGGCTGGAATCTCTCAAGGGATCTGGAGGTGATGCAGTCTTTTTCTTTTCTGTGTCTCCCTATTTTTTTATTTGCCCTACAGTCTCACAAAATGGGAACACATGAAGTTAAAAGGAATAAGCTTGTCTAACATCTAGTAAGAGAAGAATCTGTCACTGCCAGTGATGTGAATGGGAATACAAAAGCTGTAGGCATGTATATTCCTTCAGCAGCAAAAGCATAACAAGGCAAAAGGTTAGCCTAAGATCTGCTCTCTGTTGCTTTGGAAGCTCTGTTTAATTGTTAGTCATGATGCACTGTGGGCAGAACAATTAGTTGTATCTATATTAGATCTAAGCTGTAATTATTTGTTACATTAATTATGACTACCGAGAGAACTTAATTAGTCACGAACATCACATGATTTTTTTAATATTATTATTTTTATTTTTTATTTTGTAGAGGGAGAAATGTCCAGTTTTCTTCCTAAATGCAACTTAATAAATCGAGTCCTGAATGTCTGTAAGCCAGTGTCATGCCCGCTTTCCACCCGCTGAATATGCAGGATTTTCCACCCCAACAGCAGAGCCTAGCACTGACTTGCTTTTACAGAGCCAGGTATCAGTCAGGATTGAATTCAGACATTCTGGTTGGAGGGGTGGGGGAATCAGTTGCAGGATGCTTGCAACAGAGCCTCGTTACTTGGAGTTCATTAAAATGTGCTAAGCGGGGTGAGGTGCTTCCCTCAACTGCGTTTGCTCCACTCCAGGTAAAGTGGTTCCCAAACGGAACAATTTATTCCCCTCCTTGCATCCAGTGTGGGATGGGCAAATGGTATTTTGTTCCCATTTCCCTGCACTGGCAACATATATCACAGGGCACTGCTGCTGCCAGACCTTCCCCAGCGCAGGGGCTCCCCTGTTGCCACGCATGGTGGTATTTTGGCTCCCTCGCTCCTCCGAGCAGCTGCCGATTCAGGGGGAAGCAGGGAATGCCGGGGAACAGCTGGGACTGCTTCCCTGCTCGCTGACACGTGGGGCAGTCGAGGCTGAAGAGAGATTTCTTGAGCCACTCTTTGGCCCCTGAGATCCCTGTCACTGATACCACAGTACCTCAGCTCCTAATTGCTCATCAGTCCCGTTGCAGTGTGACAAGCTGTATGGACACAGGCAAGCTGATATCCCCCCCTTTCCCAAAAAGGCTAAGGAAAATGTAAATGAAGGTTCCTCGATCCAGGCAGAGGATGTTACCATCTCCAAATAGGCAAAGGCATCCATGTCCTGGCTCCTGAACAATACTGGGTGCTTTGCAGGGTTAGCAGCAGAAGAACAAACTTATTTAACTTTGGGAAAAAGGAGAGCAAGATATATTTTCAGGTAATTTAAAAGAGTTATTTCACCTATTGCAAGGCACAGTGTCGGCAAAAGTGTGAAAGAGCTAGTTTGGAAAGGTTGGGGAGAGGGGGGAAAACAAGGCTGGACTAATGTGCTGGTTGAAGGAGAAACCATTTTGTCAGCAAAAGAGAGATGATGGACATTTTCTTTTCCTGGGACAGCTTTTGTGACTTGTCCTGGTGGCTCACTTTCCTGCTTGTGCACGCCCATGTCTGTGCTGTGTGTGCACACCCCTGCACCAATGTCAATAGGGCTCTGAGCTGCTGCCTGAGTCAGATTCCTCTTTGCAGGAATGGGTCTTACATTACAAAACCCATTGATTTTGATCTACAGGAACAGCCCCACTGCAGGGGTTGAGACTATTTGTGTGAGTAAGTGCTCTCTCTGACATGACAGAGCTTGCCTGAAACTGAAGGATAATTTTCAGACATCTGCTCCTTGCAGAAGGGGCTTCTTCCACAGACCACATTTCAGCATTTGGGAGTTCCTCCATTATCCTTTCTAAGGTGAATTCACATATTATAGGCCAGGCAGCAACTTACCTAACAGATTCCAGTGTCTGATGTCAATTCAGAGAAATATTATTATTATTATAGTAGTTGACTCTTCTTGATGTGCCTAAGGTTTTGTCTTTCTGCTGCGAATTAAGAGTTCAAATAAAAGCTGGGACAATTCTACAACTAAAATTTTAGGCACTAAAACGTGTCTTGTTACTGAAACATTATGTAACCTAACAGAACTCTATGTAATACTGACCTTATCTGTCAACTTTAGCCTTCCATCTTTTTGTGAGTTGTTTTGTATTTGTGAGTTTTGTTATTATTTTTGTTGTTGTTACTGTAAGAAAAATACATTAGGCTAGTTTGCAGTCACTTTGATATTTTTCTTGTTTGTATGTGGATGGCTGAAGCAATACTGAATGAAAGATTAATTGTCAGGACAAATCTTACTCCTCAATGTGCCTCTCAAGGCGTTGCAAGCAAAGTAAAACCTTTGCTATCTTAACATCTCCACCCCTGACATGAGAAATTCAAAGAGAGATGATGTTTTGAAAACCTAGTCCACCTACCAAAAACATCTTTGGGGCATAAGAATTGCTTCTTACAACCATTTTGAACTCATCTTGCTACTATTGCATCATGTGAGAAGCACACATTTATGGGAAAAGTGCCTCTCGTTTTTTTTCTTCCAATACTATTTGAAGACTGAGTAACCCATCATGTCTTCATGAACTGGCATTTGCAATGAAGGAGCAGGCATATCTATTTCCAGTGACAACACTGTCTTGATGCACGGACAGCTAGCTGAATATTTCATTTCTATTTATTTATTTAATTACGTATTTGCTCTGATGGAAAATAAAAGTAAAAAATGATAGATGAGAAGTCATGAGTTCTTTTCTACATTTCCATCAGGCCTAAATAAATTCCAGTAACTCAAACAAAGCTGTTACTTGACAAATTTCCTATTTAGACATTTAATTCTAAAAGGTTGTAAATGCCTCATTAGCACACCTTTACTGTGCATTTATTAAAACATTTTGCAGTGTTTGCAAACAGTGATGAGCAAAGGTTTAGCCACTGAGCAATGAAACATTAGCTCTGACTCTATAGTAATGCACAAGTCTCCGAGAATTGCCACCCTCATTGAACAGCACAATCCCTTGGCATTTCCATCCTTTTTTTCTTTTTCTTCTTTTTTTCTCTTAGACCTTCATTTGTTTCACCTTATAGGTGTGAGGCACATTGTTCCCGTTTGCTGAGAGGTCAGTGTTCCAATGACAATTTCTGTGCTCAAGATGAAGGAAGGGGATGTTAGTCTACATAATAGCACCATGCCATGAATCAAACCTATGACCTTTCAGTCTGAAAGTTGAGACCTTGAAAATCTTTTGCTGAAGGATTAACACATTTATCAGTCAGTAACCTTACCAGCAGAGGGAGATATGGCATCAGGCAGTGCATCACTCTAATACATCATTTGTCTACTAGAAAAACTAATTCTGAGTATTCTATATTATGTAAAGTCTAGGCTTGCACTAGGGTAAAATATACCTGAGTTTGTTGCTGAGTAGGTGTGTGGACACTTTAGCACAGGGAATGTTGTTTGACATAATACCCAATCCAAGCAGAAATATATTAATGCAGCATAAACAAACTAGAGGGTTAGGTAATTAAGTATTATTAAATACATGTTATTATCTATAAGCATAGCCTCTATGTTCTTGAGATCAGTAATCAAACCCCTCAGGGGATATCAGAACAGCTGATGAATATTTTCACTGCAGCAAGTGAATACAAGACTATTAAAAACCCTGCACTCCAGTAAGTCCAGGATCATAGTGGCTTGCTGCCACCCCAGAACTCATATGGCTGTGGATGTCTATGCCTTGCCTTTGTGCATAGCCAGTGTTAAAGCTTATAATCAGCTGGTAGTCATTTCCACTTCCCGTTGCATTTGTTCAAAACATTACTTATTCCTTTTCCAGGTTTCACTGTCCTTTACACAATTCCATTTCCCTAAAATTCTGTAGTCTTGGCCCTGCAAGTGGAGCAAAGGATTTGTTTTCTTTGGTCCTCCTGGTATTGTAATGTACATTTATTGCATCATTGCCCTTTAGATTGTAATGTTTATATTATATTTCTTTATTTATAGTAGATTGCCAGCATATGTCCCTGAATGCAATTTTATTTGGTTGCATTTTTAGAATATTTCTGAAATATGCCAGATATTAGAGAAAATATCATCGCTGTTTTAGATACTAAAAGAAAATCATCTGACAATTGTTCGGTAAGCAGACTCTTAACGGAAATGAAAAAATGAAAGTTCCACTATTTTGAGCTAGTCTTCCAAGAACAATCTTTGTGAAAATTACTACTAATTTAAAGGAAACTAAGGTATTGCTCACCCCACCAACAGGGCGAATGGTTCTTTTCGGACCAATCATAGAAATGAGCTTCCTTAAGTACATTGCACCTTAAAGCTGACATTATTGCAGAAAAGCATATACAGCACCTTGTCAGCATGGAATAACTGGGCTTGGCCAAGTTGTCATTTCTGACAGGTCGGTGTAATGAGCAATAGAGCGCTGAGATGGTCGAAAAGTTTTTTTTACTTGTTGTTGATGTGGGTTTTTTTTACCTGAATCAGCAGGGTAGAGCTGTTTGGGGTGATAAGACCATATATATGTGTCTCATTATGAGCTCTACATTATCAAGTTTTTTGTCACCCAGGCTATCGCACTTAGCCACATTTATGTTTGGGATTCATTTCGTGCAATTTCTTTACATTCCCAACCTGGGAACAGCAGAAAATCTGATTCTCTGGAGCAGCAGACATTAGCTAGCAGGACTTTCCATGCATGTTAAACCTACATGCACTTGCAAAACCACTAATAATGAGAGACACTAATTGGATCAGAATTTTTCTTTTGCATTCACACTTTCTTAAAAGATCTTGAAACAGGTACTTCCATTGAAAAGCATGGAAAACTGGGAAAGGGGTTGGGGGGGGGGGTGGTAAAGACGAGTTGAAGCCAGTAAATGAGAAAAGCAGACTTCCATTTCAGTTCGAATTACTAAGCTAATTTTGTTCAAATTCTATAAGCAAAGCAATGCAGCACACTAGAGAGGGAAGATCTGGAAAATCTGGAATTTATTTCAACACTGGTTTTCCTGGGTTATTTTTGCATATGACCCTTTGCTTCCTTATGCCTCCGTCCCCAGCAAGTCAAGTAAGAATAGTGTTTTCAGTCTCCTTTGTAAAGCATTTTAAGATGTATAGATGAGAAACCCTTTATAAGACTTAGGGATTAGTAAAAGCACAACAATAAAAAAAGATGAAAGGGATCAGAGGTTAGAATTTAAAACACTAATAATAATCATACTGGTGCAGAATTAAGATCATCAAAAATAAATCCTTTTGAGCTGCAGCCTGAATAGTGGGAATGGGAAAGGGACAAGAGGAACAGAGAAATAAAACCTTCCTTTAGTCAGTTGTCAATATCATCAGTACAAAAACACACATACATACTTTGTGATGCTGTTTGAATTATGTAAGGAAATTTGAAATAGGGCAAGAAATAGAAGTTATTCAAGTGCAGAGAAAGATCAGATAAGTAAATTAAACTATATGTTGAATTCTGCTGTAAGCAGATATCCCTTAAGGCTACAGAAATAATGATTTGATTATCAAAGCTGTAGAATGTGTGGCTCATCTCCCTTTGTGTTACAAGGAGCCTTTCCATTAAATTTGTTGTTAAGCAAAATGTCTACGGGAGACTCATTTTGGATACTGATTATGCACCTCTTAGGAGAGGAACTCATTGCCTTCCTTCCCCATGCTGGAGTTACATTCCAGCAAGGAGCTGCAAGGTCAAGCCATCTACCCCATGTCTTCAATATACCTGGAATGAGTATATTCTGCCAGCATATTCAATAAAGCAATTACAATAGCATTAATGCAAATGACCAATGCATCATATGCAGTGTAGGGGCAGAAGCTGAAATCGCTTTAGCATATTCCACCCCAAATTTTTGAGGCTCCTTTATTTCACATGAGCCCAGAGGAATGAAGGTCAGCCAAACAGGCAGCCCTGTTTGAGGGCTGTATGAGTGACCTGGAGGGGAGGGGTGAATAGTCAAGGTTATCTTGGTCGCTTTGCCTCAGCACTTGAAGGCAACCACATTCATTTTCCAGGGTACTAAGTCATTGGGCCTGAGGTGCTTAACACCTCTGTTCTGGTGTGCAGCAGTTAAATGGAGACAAGGAGCTGCTCTCCTCATCTGGCCTGATGAAGAGTCAGGTGTAAAAACATTAATCCCTGTTCATATCCGAGTACTGAAGGAATGGAAAATGGATGGCAATGCCATAGCATTTGCAGGATGGATATATAGCAGGTCTTCCTAAGAATGCTGCTCTTTAGAAACTTTTGGCAGCTGCTGTGCATCAGACACCCTCTTTGAAGGTGAAATGAAGTCTGCTGGATGTGAAGAGTGGCTGTCATGTAGAGAAGAGGAAAGTATGAAGGATATGCTTATGACCAGCCAGATGCCTCCTGCCACAACATATCATATGTTGCAGTGAGTTTTGGGCATATGTTACCATTGCTTCAGTAATGTGGGTAGGCTCAGGACAGCCGCTGCTGAAGTAAGCAGGATGGGAACTATGCAAGTAGGCTGCTAAGGTGGAACATGATAGCCCAAGAGCTCTCAGACTAAGACATTTGGCCCTCTGTGCTCTGTCACTTAATTCCCTTTCTTCATCCTAGTTTCTCCGCTCCCCACATTCTCATTGCAGGTAGTAAGGTACAACCAGATCTCTATCCTTCTTCAAATCTGTTTGGTTTAACCCCAGATAGCATCTAAGCCCCACCCAGCTGCACTCACTCTGCCCCACTAGGATGGGGGAGAGAATCAGAAGGGTAAAAGTGAGAAAACTTGTGGCTAACATAAAGTTTAACACATAAAGTGAAAGTTACACACAAAAACAAAGCAAGCAAGGAATCCACCCACCAGTTCCCAGTGGCAGGCAGGTGTTCAGCCATCCCAACCTCAGGAAAGCAGTGCTCCACCATGTGTAATGGTGATCTGGGGATACAAAGGCAATCTCTCCGAACATTCCCTCTTCTTTCTTCTTCCTTCACATGCTGAGCATGACAACCTATAGTCTGGAATATTCTTTTGGTCAGTTGTGTCATCTGCTTGTGATGTGTACCCTCCCAACTCCTTTTGAACTCCCACTCCGCCTTGCTGGTGGGGTGGTGAGAGGAGCTGAAAAGGGCTTGACTGAGTGCAAGCACTCACTGCTCAGCAATGACAACACCTCTCTATTATGATCACTGTTTCTTTCCATCACAAATCCAGAACACAGCCCCATAAAAAACACTATGAAAAAAAGATTAACTCTCCTGCAGCCAAAAACCAGCACAGGACCTCCCTTTGCCTGTTTTTTTAGGTGCCAACATCAATATTCTACATTGAAATCCTATGTATCACATATTAAAGCTCTGATGTCTTTTCTTTTTCCCATAAAGAACACATTCAAAGCAAGAAAATATTATTCAATCATCACCAGCCAAAAAAAAAAAAGAACAACTGTTTATATATATATCTTTCTCAAGGGTGTTAGACTGGAGGAAGCATTTGGTGATGGGTTTGTGGTGGCTTGGCAGGATCTGCAGGGACTACAGAGAGCATCCTGCAGCTGTAGTAGTAAGACTTAAAAATGACAAGATTCATGCTATACTAAATTTCAAAAGTAGCTCAGCTTGATATCTGATTAATTTCTGTAAGAAATGTACTCCAGAGGCAAATCTGACTTGGGTGTCCTATATATCTTTATTTGCAGAGTTCTAGAGGAAGGAAATTGGCAGCGTAGGCCATGTGGTCAGACTCCTACTGATGCTCTGCCAGAAACTGGACAAATCTGATCATAAATCTGATAGGTTTACAGACCCATTACCAATGCTGGCTCAAATACTGATGTCAGTCCAATCTACCAGCTTCGTGCAGTTCCATGGACATCTGTGGGATTTAAGGAGCAAAGGAGATCAAGACCTTCCTAGGTTGCCTAGTCCGCATGTTTTTCCTTCCTCTTCCTCTTCCTTTTGTTTCTTCCTTTCTTTCTTCATTCTTGATCACTTGATTCCATTTGAAGAGTCACAATATTAATTTTGGATCATTAAAATCACACGTTGTAAGAAATGCACAGAAAGAGAGAATCTGATCTAGTGTGGGTTTGAACAGCTGAAAGACCACAACACAAGGAAAGAACTACAGCAGTATTATGCTGTATTATACAGGTGTTATGCAATTGAAGTGTCCTGACCACTTCTTCTCCACAATTGTGTTGTGATCACCTCAGGACAAGCAAGCTTGAGCAGCCTGTTCCCCGTGGTGGGACCCTTTTGCTTCTGTGTCCCCACTCCTGCTCGTGACAGAATGTGTCTGACGAGCATCAGTGTGCAAAGTGGCAGCAAAGAGATGTTTCTTCCGACTCTTACTTCTGCAGGGAGCTGAGCTCACAACTTACCCTGAAGTGATTAGAGACATAAAAATCCCCCCTCCCTCTGTCTCTCGACTCAGTGCATTATTGCAATTGCTAATTTAAGCGGGATGTGAGGTGAGTTCTTTCAAAGAGTGAACCTGACCCCTCACCTCCCCAGCACTACCCGTGGCTGTTGCAAAGCAATTGTGCCCGTCAATGGAGAACAGAGAGCAGTAAAAGTAATGAGAAAGGTAATAAGAGTTAAAACAAAGGTAGATGGACCTCAAATGAAAACAGGAAGATTTAGGATACCTGGAGAAAGACAAGTCAGCATTATATAGAGACGAATTAATACTTTGGGATTAAACTGTGTGTGAAGGGTAGGGGCATAGTGCACTAAAAATAGGAACAGGGTAATTTAGAAGCTAATCAAGCTCTGTCACAGACAAAATTAATAAGTAAAAAAAGTTTTAACAAGACATTAGCCATCCGAAGAACATAGAAGGCCTGTGGAGGAGGATATTGTATCAGAAGGTGTTATTAACACTGCTATTATTAGATTGGGTATGATTAACAGGACTTGGTCAGAAAGAAGCAAGGTGAGGTTTAGAAGTGCAGTGGTGGATCACCCAGAATGTCATTACAAAGGTGAAAATTGTAAAAAGGAGCAGAAAGTAGAGGAAGTAGTTTTGGAAAATGATGGATGAAAAGACACTGAAGTGTTCTGAACTCTTCTATATAGCCTGAAGACACAATGACTGAGAGCAAGCAGGTGACACAGTTGTTTTCTGTCCATGTTTTAAGTGTCATAGTGCATAGTCCTTTGCAAAGATGAGACTTCATAGACAGAAGATCTTTACAGGCTCATTGTAGGTTTCCACAACTGTGGTTTTTTCCTGCAATGATTTGCAACTGGAATTTCATTAGAAACTGAAGCCAGATTTTCAGTTGGTGTTAATTATTTATACTTCAAATCAGTAGAAACAAACTGATTTTCACAATTCTTGTAATTTAACATTCTTTTTGAAACAGGGTGAAAAAATAAGAGCTTCATAAATGTGAATTTTTGAAGGATGGGTCTGCGGGTAATCACCAGGTGAAGGAGTAATTTGCTGAGCATCAAAGAAGATATTGGGACAATGGGAAAAATATCACTGGCTCCAGGCATTGATTTCAAAGAATCTATTACTGAGTGCCTCCAGAGGCAAGGTCCTGGTCTTGATGAACACCTATCTTTTTTTTTTTTTTTTTTTTTTTTTTTTTTTTTTTTTTTTTTTTTTTTTTTTTTTTTTTTTTTTTTTTTTTTTTTTTTTTTGGTGTTGTTCTAATTAACAGTAAATATCTGTTTGCTCAGAAATGCACCCATTTCTCTGAGCTTTACTGCAGGATTTGCTGGGTTAGCCTACATTTTGGTCAACAAGTGCTGTGGATCAGAGGACACTTTTTTACCGAGACTTCCTTGCTGTTGCTTTTCATCAGCATAGGGGATCACATACCCCAAATAACTCTTTCTCCTCATCTGGATCCCTCTCAGTTCGTTACCAATTCTCTTTGCCATTAGTCTGACCCCTAAAAAGCAAAATCTTACCCAGTCAGTAGGTAGGGGGTTTTTTTGTGTGCTTTGGTTAGACGTGATAGAGTCCTAATTAATCAGGAGCATCTAGTATCTACTCATTGCAGATTGTTTTTATTCACAAAGAACAGCATTTCGCCTGGGACACAGGCGATGTTTCAGCACTCTGTCACTGACACATTTCATTCCCACCCCTTCAGACAGATTCTTTAGCCTGTGGTGCCAATCAGGAATGATTTCCCTGGACTAAGTGCCATTACATGGGGGGTAAACCCGGCTGTGAGCTCAGACTCTGTATGCCTGCATCCTTTAGGCTTTAACCATGCACTAATCAACAGGATATCCAGTCACCATTATTCCTGCAGAGACAATTTGACAGGTGACACTGTGACAGTAACATCGCTGCTGACCGCCAGCTAAGTCCCTGCCTCTGGAGCGGCACAACCACTGGAAAACTCAGCAGATCCCTTCTTTCCTGCCTGCATGTGCTCACTGCGTTTCAGCTGAGCAAAGGCATCCTCCTCTCCCTGCAAATCACATTACACTCTCTGTTTTCTGATGGAAAGCAGGAGTGAACCTGTAGAGCCCTGAAACACATAATATGCATGGCTGCTGTTTTACACTTGTAACATCTTGCATGCACTGAAATGTACAGCTGTTTACACTTGTAGCTCTGTCAAGTAAACAAGTGGTGATTTCTTATGATAGAGGGGAAATTGGCACAGGGCTGCTATTCACTCACCTACAGCCTGGCAACTCCTGGTGGTGGAAATCATTCTTTAGGCACCAAATTGGCATCGAGCATGCTGTAAAACTGGCTTCTCTGAGGTGGAGGGGAGGTAAGAGGAAATCTGTTGGCTGCATCTGCACCTCTGGAAAAGGCAGCCGCAGGGTGTCTGATGGGCTACAGTCTCCTGCTGCATCCACCCACTTAAATGCCTCACAAATAGCCTGTGCAGTGGCTGTGCCAGGGTGTGCTGGCACGCAAATTCGTACCAGGCCTTTTCAGCTGACTCTTCACCAAGAGCTGTAGAGCTTGTAAACTAAATAACTTGCAAGTGTGCACTGGAAAGAGGCTTGGGGATACCTTTATCCCCTAGAGAAGATGCTTTTAGTGTTAGTAAAGATGATTAGAAGTCCTAAAATGACAAAATCTAGATGATCTTTTCAGAGATGAGCTGGAGAGAGCATCCAGTGAAGCTGGCAAGGTGCAAGTTTGTAAATATCAAAAAGAAGCTGTGTAGATACTGCTTTGGTATTGCTTTACAACAGAAGCCTAGTGTTATCATGAATTCTTAGGGAATATGGGGCAAACTTGTGGAGATGACGTCCTTAAAATATTTTTAAAAAATGAAGTCATATAATCACTGAATCATAGAATAGTTTGGATTGAAATGGACTTTAAAGATCGTCTAGTTCCAACCATTCTGACAGGTGGTTGAACGTGGGCAGGGACACCTTCCACTACATCAGGTTGCTCAGAGCCCATCCAACCTGGCTTTGAGCACCTCCAGGGATCGGGCATCCATGATTTCCCTGGGCAATCTGTTCCAATGACCTATCACCCTCACAGTGAGGAAGTTTTTCCCTAATATCTAAGCTGAATCTCCCCTCCTTTCGTTCTGTCCCTATGAGCTCATACAAAAAGTCCCTCTCCATCTTTCTCGTAGACTGACCTTAGGTACAGTTAGATCACTCCTAAGCCTTCTCTTTTCCAGGCTGAACAAACCAATTTCTCTCAGCCTAGAATAGAATAGAATAGAATAGAATAGAATAGAATAGAATAGAATAGAATTAGAATTAGAATTAGAATTAGAATTAGAATTAGGATTAGAATAGAATTAGAATAGAATTAGAATAGACTAGAATAGGGTGCAAAAGACCCTTAGAGAACATCAAGTCCTACTATAAACCTTACACTACTGAGTCTAATGCTAAACTAGGTCCCTAAGTGCCACATCTGCATGTCTTTTAAATACCTTAGGGCATGGTGACACCACCATTTCTCTGGACAGCCTGTTCCAATTTCTGACTACCCTTTCAGTGAAGAAGTTGGTCCTAATGTTCAATCTAAACTTCCTCTCGATGCAGCTTGAGGCTGTTTTCTCTCATCCTGTCACTTGTTACTGGGAAAAGATGCTGCTCCCACCTGGTTATAACTTCTTTTCAGGCAGTTGTAGAGAGTGATAAGGTCTCCCCAAGCCTCCTCTTTCTCCAGGCTAAACACCCCCAGCTCCCTCAGACCTTTCTCATCATACTCCTCCAGACCCTTCACCAGCCCTTCTCTGGCCACACTTCAGCACCTCAACGTCTTTCTTCTCATGCGGGGCCCAGAACTGAACATAGTACTCAAGTGCCCAGCACAGAGGGATGTTCACTGCCCTGGACCTGCTGGTCCCACTATTCCTGATATAGGTCATGATACCATTGATCTCCTTGCCCACCTGGGCGTACCAGAGCTCATGTTCGGATGCTGCTGACCGGCACTCCCAGTTCCTTTTCCATCAGTCAGCTGTAGCATTTCCTGGTGTTGTTATGACTCCAGTCCAGGACATGCCACTTTGCCTTGTGGAGTCCAAGAGACATTTCTGTCTCATGAGAGCTGATCTGCAAACTGCTGGAAGCTGGGAGAGTCTCTCAGGATGTGTTTGTTTCCTGTGTTCTTATACACATACTCTTTCTATGTCTTTATATGCTTATCTATTCCTACCCTCAGATGTAGACATCTGCTTCTGATCATAGCTGAACACAGGACATGGGACTAAATGATTCTTTCCTGGAGAAAAGTGTTTAAATTCTCTTCAGGTTTTCACTGTGTTAAAAATTTAAATCTCCCTTTATAACATAGTCTCTATCCAAGGAAAATTTTTGTCGCGTTTAAGACACAGTAAATTAGTTTTTACCATCTTTTTCTGGCCTACACTTTTACCAAATGACCAAGCAAGAAGAATCATGCCTGTTCTTTGTGGCAGTCTCTGTTTCAGCTTAAAAGAAAAAAAATAATTTCAAAGAGAAACTTGAAAATATCCTCCATGAACAATTACACGGTTCTACCATCACAAACTAGGGACCAACAGCACAGCATATCACAGCTGACATGTAGAGACGCAAAATAAAATAGACTAAAATAAAGTAAAAAGGGAAAGATAATTACTGCTAAAGCCGTAGCAGTGAAGAAAAAGGTACCTACAAGCTCATTCTACCCATCTGATCTGATAGCGGGGCAAGGGAAAAGGAGAACCATCCCTTGAGATACAGTTCTTGGGTTCACCTGTGAGTGGTGAAATGGTATTTAAAGTCACACTATGGTGCTCATGACAGAACATCTCACGCTGCATCGGATAAGAGGGCAAGAGCTGATGAGTGCTCAGTACCAGGGGTCTAGGGGAAGATACAGGAGATGTTACCCTGGGCAGCTGCAGAGTAGAGAATGCAGAATCATCTTCCCTTGCAAGGGCACGTGGGTTAAGTAACAATTGAAGATGTTTTGCCTGAAACGTACCAAAAACATTCATGGGACAGTTGTTTTTTTGTTTGGGTTTTTTTCAACATTTATATGAAAAAACAGAGGAAAAAAAAAAAAAAAAAAAAAAAAAAAAAAAAAAAAAAAAAAAAAAAAAAAAAAAAAAAAAAAAAAAAAAAAAACCAGTCAGAAATATCTGAATTCTAATTTAATATTGGGGGCTGGTGGTCAGAGTAAGCAATGTCTGAGCACAGTGTTAATTTTCTATAACTAATGCTTTTGGGTTACATTTTTGGGACTTCCCCCCCTCCCACCAGCAAGGAGACACAGGAGGGGAACAAGGATTGAATACAACTGTCTGAACTTCAGGGAAAACTGAACCATGCTCACCATCTTTATTCACAGCTGATTTTTCAGCTTTGTTTTAGTGCCTATAACACATACAAGGACTGTTGCTCTAGCTTGGAGAATTGTAGAGCACCTGAGTCTTACCAGGGTGTAATGCTCCTCTCCTGATATCACAGGAATAAAGACACAATATTCCATTAATAACCTCCTCATGCCCATGCATACCCATATATGTGTGCTTTATTTATGGGTAAACCTTCGTCTCATTTCTTGTGATTCAGAAGAAAGCATTTGAAATTTACATTTGTGTGACTCAGGTAGAATGGAGCAAATTGCCTTTAAGTAAAACCTACTGAGAAAAAAAAAAAATCACCATTTACATTTCACCCAATATGCATGTTTTTAAAAGTCCTGAAGTATTGATCACAGTAGTTAGGCATAATCAAAAAGCCTCCAACAGGGTCATAAGCACTGCTCTGCCTGTATGGTTTTTTGTTCTCAGCATTAGGTACATCTCCCTTGAGTTTTTCTGGAGCTGTATTAATTGGATGATTAAAGCAAAAGCCAGATCAATTGGAATTTGAGGACATGGTGAATGCTATAATAAAACAAAAAATAAAACGTTGTATCTACATGGTTAAAAAAATCAATAAAGTTTAGAGGAATAATGCTAAGAAAGAAAATAAGAAAAGGCTAATTGCTCCATCTTTTCGCAGACTTATTTCCTGAGTCACTTTCCAATCTTTATTCTTTTCTTTTTATGTCTCTGCAGAATGACCCTTGCTCTCCTTTTTCACACATATGCAAAACCACAGCTACATTAACAACTCTGCTGCTTGCTCCCTTGATTCTTTCTCTTTCCTGCTTAAAATTGCCCTTTCTGGCCTTATTACACACAGTGGCTAATGCACTCAGCTTGGATAGAGGAGATCTAGGTTCAACCCATAGTTCTACCCCTAAATAACTGTATAATCTAGGGCACAATATTTAATGAGTTCCCCACTTGTGTAATAGGACTGGCAGTATTCACTTGTCTATTCTGACTATTTAAATTGTCAGCCCATCTGGTAGGATCATTTCCTTTTCAGAGTCAGAGTTCAGATCCCATTCTTAGTTTGGGTCTATTGGCACTACAGTAGTTGGGAAGGGGGGGGAGAAAAAAAAAAAAAAAAAAAGAAAAGGAATAACACAAGTAAATTCAGTTCCACAGGGGGAAGTGGCAATATTTGCAGTTATATTAAGGATCTGTTTAAGCACTTGCTTGTCTCAGCAGTGCCCAACTCTGAGAAAAACCAGGGAGCTGCACAGCGATACTTCTGCTGCTCAAAGTGCACCTCCATTAATTGGCAGAATGAAGGACAGGCTGTTAACTTTCCTGCTGGTGCTCTGTGTACTGAAAAGATGAATCTTCTAAATAAGACATTGTATCCTGTGGTTCAGCATCATTTACAGGCACCAACCCAGTCTCTGTTTCTTTTTGAAACTTGGGCAATGACATGTTCTTCTCTGATGGCCCAGAGGTGGTCTTTTCAACTCAAATTGGAACACCTAAATAAATGTGTTGCCTTGAAAAGATCCTGCCTACTCAGCTGTCGTGGTTTAACCCCAGACAGCCCCCAAGCCCCATGCAGCCTCTCACTTACTGCCCCACCAGTGGGATCGGGGAAAGAATAGAAGGGTAAAAGCTGGAAAACTCGTGGGTTGGGATAAATGCGGTTTAATAGGGAAAGCAGAAGCTGTGCACGCAAGCAAAACAAAATAATTATTAGGAATTAATTCACTGCTTCCTATGGCCAGGCAAGTGTTCAGCCATATCCAGGAGAGTAGGGCTCCATCACATGCGGTGGTTGCTTTGGAAGACGAACACCATCACTCCAAACTGAGAGGTCAACTAAAGGATATACAGATCACTTCTATATGTGGGGGTGTCTGATAACACAAATTGCTGACTAAAATAAACTATCACCTGTCTTAAGAAAATGGCTTCATGCCCTGGACCTCTCTTGTACAACATAAAGAGAAGTAATTCTCAGCAATTCTCAGTGTTCTTACATCTTCAGGTTTCTCCTAGGCCTTATTCTGTTAAATGTTTTCATGTTATGCCTTCAGAAATCTCATAATTTAGCTACTGAAGCTTGAATTCATCCTAGTGTTTCTATCTCCTCTCCCCTACCTCCACACCCTGATTGCTTCAACTTTCCCAGCAATGTCCTTCCCTTCTGCAAAATCAGAGGACCAAATAACAGGCTTCTGCATCCGGAAAATGCTGTCTTTTGTCTCTGCTGAGAACTGTGCCACCAGTGTTGAAGTAGGGAATGAACAGGTCTGCTGTGAAGCACTTCCTTATCATCCAGAGTGCTCCAACACAGAAGGACTTAACTGACTCAGGTTAACTGAGTGAAAAGTTCCAGGAAAGTGCCCTGATTCATATAGCAGGCAGTGAAAATATAGAGGCATATAGAGGCAGTGTGAATCAGAAGACTGCTATTGATTTCAAGTCAGAGGAGTGACACTGATTTACAGTAGCAGAGGAGTTTACATTTTAAGATAAAAGGTGAAACCTTGATTCCTTTGAAGCCAATAGCAACTTTGCCATTGACTTCACCAAGGCATTTTTCAATTTTAGGTAGACTGACCTGTTCTTACTTAAGGCAAAAATTAAGCAGCCTTAGGGAGAATTTTTAAAGAACTCTTACCCCCTGGTTCCTCCTCTTGGTAAGTGTCACACTGCAGGGCTTACACTGAACTAACAATAATAATAATAATTAAAAATCCTTATTTTTGTCTTATTTAGTGTCTTAAATTTACTAGATATATCCCAGGCAAACAAGTGAATTCCATTCACCTTGCCCTGAAGAATAGAAACTCCAAGGACAAACCTAGATATAGAGATTAGAAAGAAAGAAAAAAAGAAAGATATATTGCTTTTAATTAAAGTACATATCCACTAGGCAAGTATAGGCCTTTAGGAAACAGACTTAAACATAGAAGAAGTGAGAGATCTGTGAATTGTCCTAAATAACCTTACTGGGAGGGGAGGGGAGGGGAGGGGAGGAGAGGGGAGGGAAGCGGAGGGGAGGGGAGGGATAGAAGGCAGGAGTTTTCGAATGTGAAACTGAACATTGTTAGGGGATGAAAATGAGGCAAATAAATGACTGAGCAAGTTTCAGACTGCAGATCAGCTGAGCTGTGCTATGCTTTAAAGCAAACCATAACTGAAGGTTTATCCTCACATACTTCTCCTTTGGTTTATGTAATGTGTCTAATGCGGTTATGTCTGTGGGACACTTTTCAAGTGCCACTCCAGAGAATGGTAATATTTTCTTTTTTCTTTTTTTTTTTTCATTTTTTAATTAGTTTCCCATTCATTAAGGCACCATTCTGTTTTGTGAAAGTTTTGAAAATTAAAATATTACAGGAGGCAGCATTCACTAAGAAAAAGCTCTGCCTCTCTTTACATCTGTACCTTTAAAGACCACTTTTTCCCCTCCCTTTTACTGTTCTCTGCAACTTCTGACTGACTTATTATATGATGTTATTTTGCACTTTGCTGTTCCTCAGCTGGTACTTAAACCTGTGACCTTAATTATATCTGTGGCCTTTCTCTTGCAGCAGAAGTAGCAACAGGAGAAATATATATGTTTGTATGTTCGCATATAGACACATATTTATTTATATATATATATAGGGGTTTAGTTCACGGTAAACAAATTTAATATCCTTATATCTTCTTTTCCAGGGAAAGCTGGAGGTTTCCTTTACAGTTCTGATTTTGGGCAAGTGAGCAAATAAATGTCTATTCCCCTGAAAAGATGGAACTTTTACTTGATGTTTAGGCCAGGGATCTATCTTGAGCTTATGAGATTTGTAAGGCTTTAGTAGCAGCTGAGGGAAAAATGCCACATCTCCCTTATTTACGAGTGACTTTGAACTTATGGAGAAGCTCATTTTTATACATCTGGATAATCTATTTATATATTTAAAGCCACTCTGGAAAAAAAACTAACCTTGGAAAACAAAAATAATAAAAATAATACAGAATCAGCTGTATAGAAAAATGTGTAGGTATTAGTTGAACACAATGAGGCATTTGCTAGGGGACGAGGAACCAGAAAATTGCAAGCATTTAAGAGAAATGCTACTTATTTGAAATTCACTTGCACATCTCATAGTAATATGCCTCACTATGGCAGACTGCTAGGCAGGGGGAAAAAAAGCTTTGTAAGTTCAATAGCTACCCACTGATTGTAAACAGGAGAAGGAACTCTGAGAACACAGTGCTGAAATATAGGGTAATTTCCTCTTTATTAGAGTCCATGAACTCTGCTACATTAATGGTTAGGCTCTGTATACAGTGCATATAACAGAATTATACAGATATTTTCTGCAGTTCTTTACTTGCTGCTTTAACTTCCTTCAGGGAGAAAAAAAAAAAAAAGGGCAAAACAGCCCTACTTTTTTCTTTCCTCCTTTCATAATGCTTTCCACCTCTCATATTAATATATAGTGCAACATATTGTGTGACTGACATCCCTGTGATGCCCTACAATGTCCTACACTGATTTTCAGGTGAATTTAAATTGTATCAGGTACATCAACTCAGTCTCATTCATTGCATTTTAAGGAGAAGAAAGAGAAAGAAAAAAAGTGTTTGAGGTAGAAAAGGAAATTAACCAGTTTATGGTGTGGTCAGTCTACAGGCTGGGCACTCTAGCATATGAAGTCCTCACTTAAAAGGAAACTCAGATCTCGAAATGAGAAAGGAGCCCTGGTTGCTCCCATGGGTCACTCTAGGGTGACTGTGGAGTACACAGAGTGGCACTGTCACTGTTATTTGGCTGTAGGCCAGGTGACCTTTGGAAAACAGCTTGGTTCTCTGCTTAGCATGCGTGAGTTAAGTTCTGCAAGGGCAATGTCAGGACACTGAAGTCATCAGTGCTCCTGAATGACCCCGAACAACCTCACCCAAGACCCCTGTCTACCTACTGCCATAGTTCAGGAGTCCCGTTTCACCTCAGTTTTGGACACAAGTCCCTGCCTCAGTGACACTATAACGTTCTGGCCTCCAACCCTGCCTCCAGAGTGGCCGTCAGACCTGCACTGTGCATAGCTCATCTCCTGAATAGATTCCTCAGATCCATCCATGACTTTCCTCCAGCTCTGTCTCTTCTTCATCCTGCCTAACCTTGAATATTATGTGCAGTCACCACAGTACAAGGAAGATATTAAGCCACTGGAGGGTGTCCAAAGGGTGCTTGGGCACTGGAACAGCTCTATTTCAGGCCTCCAGAGAACATGGGCAACATCAGAGGGCTTCAGAGAAAAAAAATATTATCTTTGTCACAGATGGGACGAAACTCAGCTGGAAGTTGTTTCTCTTCATTTCCCTTCCTTTCTATAACAATTGCTCCAAGATTAGACATTAATGATGACATTAATGTTGATTTAAAATTTTGAAATTGGTGGAAGAGTTGTCCATGGCATGTTTGCTTAAGGAAGGGGAACAATTTTTACCTAGTTATGGACTGAATGGACCTTTCAGAACTCCTTGGCACATCAGACTAACAAATTCCTAGTGCTTTACTGTGGTTATTGATTAAAAACAAAACAAACAAAAAAACAAACAAATAGATAAAAAAGGTTAAGAATAATAAACCAACCTTTTTCTTCTACGGTAATTTAAAAGAGTATTAAAGGGTTGAGATAAACAGCTACAAATCAGTTGATTGTTGTTATTATTAGAAATTTCTGATATTACTATTTGTAAACTTGTCCAGTGTGCCAGAACTACACAGAGAATGTATTTTATGTCTGGATTTTATAACGATGATCAATATTATTAGCAGCAATAAAATTAGAAAAAGACCTGAAACAACATGATTCTCTGTTCCTGTAATGCCAGTCAGGGATGATGGCAAATCCTGACTGGGTTTTGTTTGTTTGTTTGTTTGGTTGTTTTTTTGTTTTTGTTTTTGTTTTTTTTTTTTACTGTTTTGTTTTGTTTTGTTTTTTACAGATGTAATTTAAGTGAAGGCTTATCAGAAGTGTTTCTTCTGTTATCTATGCTGCTTTGACTATCATTCCTCCTTTCTCTTTGCCAAGCCTGTGTTTGCAAAACAGAAAACCCGAATCCAAGTCCCTGCATCTGGTGTCAATTGAAATAAAACAAAGACAGGCTCATTTTAGCCACATAATTTAAGAAAGAAGACAGTATGATAACATTTAGAACAAGCCTCGTACACACCAGCCAGCCATTATCCTTCAGAAGCAGGTGGCAGATGGCATGAAATCATCTTCGTCAGACCTCCAAAGCTTTGCTGCCACATTTGGGAGCATGGTTCTTGTAATGACTACTTGCATATTCATACTGTGTGATGGGCACTTCTCAATTTCTGTGCACCTCATTTTGGAAAGAAGCTAATGTGGCTACACATGTACTTTATTGCACCATTCACATTTAGCATCATTAAGAGGAAGGAGAAGATAATTTTTTTTTCTTTTTTTTTTTTTTTTTTTTTTTTTCCCTGTGTGCATCCTTCTCTGCTTGCGTCAGAATGGCACAGGGAATCAAAATGCATGGCAAGGTCTGGAGCACCACGACTTGCCTGAAGCAGTGATGAGATCAGCCTCTGTGTAACGCCTCCTGTGAAATAAGATCGGAATTATTCCTCTGTGTCACACAGGCACGTCTGGCAAAAAATAGATTCTCCTTCAGGTCTAGAGCTCAAAGGTTGCTCTCCAGCTTTCATAACATGGTTGTCAAAATCCTTTTCAAAACTAGTTATGCAAAGACGTCTGCAGTTTACAAATCAGTAAGGTGAGGCATATTGCTTTTCCAAGACTGCCAAGAGAATCAATTGTAAATCCAGGGAATTTACTTTGGGTCATAAAAGAGTAATTTGCTCATACCTTACTTGCACTACTGAGTCTGTTTTGCTGATGGGAGTTCAGGCAAGTTCATGATAAGATTCCTTTTGACTTCAGCAGGGTTTCTCAATATTGACAAGTTTCAGGACTGGTCCATAAGCCTTCTAGTACCTTATGCTTCAGTTAGGGACCTTTGTTATTTAGTGAGGGTGCAGGAATCAGTTGTGTTACTGCATAGGGTTAAAGATAAAGCTTCTGATTCCTGCAAGTACTGAGAAAGGCAAAACCCCTGAATCCTGAAAGCCTAAAAATACTGCAAAAGAAAAACAGATTCATTACTTCAGTCTGCTTGAACATTAGCCCCATCAGCTTCTAATCCTGAAACCACTATTAGAGAGAGGGAAAAAAGAGAAACATGACTGAGTTTGATCTTTCAGCTGAGTGTTGCCTTTGTGGTCAACACAGCACACTGTGTGGCAACGCAGTGCCTTGGAAATCCTCTAATAAATTACATGTGGTTTTTCAGAAGTCACTACCACTAACATTTCCACTGGCAAGAGAAACGAATTCTAACATTGCCTCTAGCACTCTCATTTCTCAGCCTAACTGCCCACAGCAGAGCAAAAGACAAGGCCCACAGGTCCAGAAGAAGTGGTCGTGCTTCGCCCAACACGAGTGAGAGGGTGCAAGCATGTGTAGGAAAGCAGATCAGACAAGCCTACAGAGCTGCAGAAGAATCAGAGATAGAGTAAGTGGCAACCTGTCTTGGTTCAGAGGACTTGCCCACTGTGTTTTGTGGCTTCCAAGATATTTCTTATAATGGATCTTCATCAAACCCCCAGGTAGCAAAGGGTTTGTGCTCAATTTAAACACGTGCTTAATTTAGGCATGTAAATAGTCCAGTTTATATTGGATCAAGGTCCAATTCTTTCTCATTAAAATATTTTTTAAAAACCTAACAATCGTGCTACTGGTTACTTTAATCCTCTTCACCTATGAGTGGCACTTTCCCCCCTCTTTTTACCCTTTTAATTTTGCTGCATTAAAATGTTACATATTCTTATGAGAGACACAACTTTTGTCTGAGAACAATACACTGCATTCCAAGACTATTCTGCTCAGCCAGAAGATATTATTAAATACCATAAACAAACACAGATACGCACTGTGACATCTGGATAGAAATAGCCCTACAGTCACATTTTACGAAAGAAGCCCAACCAGAGGAAGAGTTCAGACATGTAAAATGAACATTAATGGCATCTTAATGTGCCTCAGCCGCCTCTAGAGGGTTCAAATATGTTGCATCACAGTTAGTTCTAGAGGAGGTGTATCAGCAGATGGAGCCTTGTAGGAACTCAGACTGCTCTATCAGATACATTAATGCCCCAAACTGATACATTATGATGTTCTGTTTCAGGGAAGAAGGAATGCCTACAATTAGTTATCTATATTTTGCTGTTGTTGTTAAATCAATCGGTATTTGCTTGCAGGCATGGAAAGCTGTTTTTTGTGTGTTTGTTTTTTTTTTTTTTTTCCAAGGTGATTCATATGAATAGAACATTATGAGAATATTGAGAAGGAGAAGAAATTTTTTTTTTGTTGCTTTATGTTTGGTTGTGTTTTTTGGAGGGGATGTTTGTTTGTTTATTTGTTGTGTTTTCTGTTTGTTTTTGTGGATTTTGTTTGTTTGTTTGTTTTTGGTTTTGTTTTTTAATTTTTAATTGATTGATTTCTGCAGAACTTTGTAGTTCACCCACAGCAAAAATAAAAATGAATGTTGAAATAATAAAAGAATTTGAGTTGTTTATATGAATATTTCTGTGCATGTTTATGCCACTATGAATACAGGATTCAGGCTGATAAGATATATGGTTGCAAGGAAACTCACTGGATGAGGCAAGGCAGTTAAAGAAAAAAAATCAGTAAAGCAGAAACTGTGAAAAGAGAGACATTTGTCAACATTTTTTAACCAGTATTGATGCAAATTTTCTGAGATCTGAAAGACCTTTTTCAGACATCTCAAGTCACATTAGACTGAATGTTCTCCACATGCAAACATCATCGGCCTTTGCTAAACACCCAACATGATGCGTCTTCTTTGTATTCAGTTTTATGAGATTATGATGAGTCAGGTTATTGTGATAGAGGAACTGTTGGAGGGATTGGATTTTCCTATGTATGACAAGACACTTGTTATAGGAATTAGTTTTTGAGGTGGAATTGCTCCCTATCACTGTGGTGCTGGTATTAGTTTTTTGATTCTGGAAGACAGAACGGCCTTGCCCATTCAGTTATCTCAGTCCAGGGCCAATATAAGCACCTATCAGTTCTCAGTAGTTTGTCTTTGTGTAACAGACATGGCTAGTCTTGTGTCACTGCCGGGAAGACAAATAAGCTACTGTCAGGTTGAAACCATATTTTTAGTCAGGTGCATTGGTTTTAATCTAATTCCTTCATGGAATGGGCCAAGAATTAACCATGATTCTTTGCCTAATGAACTGTCTATTGGGTAACGTTTCTGTTACACAAACAGTTGATACAGGAAGTTAAACAGTAAAATCTGATTGAAAGTAGAGGAATAATTTGGTTTAGTGTGATTTAACTTATATTTTAAAGGTTGGTTGATATCATATTAGTCTTCTGAGATATGCAGTGTATTTTTAGGTACTGTAGCTTTTGAGCTCTGTAAGAGTATTCATCTAATGGATGTCATAATACAGGCATAGGTAAAAAAAAAAAGTCAAATAATTTCCTTGTCTATGAAAACCATCACCATTCACATACATGCTCACCCAGAAAGATTTGTATTAAATCCTCTTGTGATTTTGGTAAGCCATGTTTATCTTTAAATCCTGTTTCTTCACCCATTCTTTGTCCATTCTATTTGCATTTTAAGCTTCAACAACAAATACCATGGCTATATGTTTGAAATGTCCCCGAAATGACAAATATCAATTTCAGTCAATGCCTTCTGGAGTTAATAATAAACAAAACAACCACTAACTTAGGAGCTGGACTTGGTGATCTTCATGGGTGCCTTCCAACTCCGAATATTAAGTGAAATCTGTGAAACGTTGTGAATAGTGAAGCCATTTCAAAGTAGGGTTAGGTAGATCCTTTTGCCTCCACATCAGAGACCATGCTCTTGGTTCCTTAATCCCATCCCTGGAGTGTTCAAGGCCAGGCTGAACTGAACCCTGAGCAACCTGAGCTAGTGGGATGGGAGGGAGTTCCATGGCAGGGAGTTGGAACTAGATGGTCTTTAAGGTTCTTTCCAACCCAAGCCCTTCTATTAATCTCTGATTCCGAAATCTTCATGAACTGCATTGCATACCTGAATCTCAGTTGTCTCGTTCCATTGGTTATATCAGGAATCTCAGGCAACAACAGTTTGATATCCAACAAGTCATCTAGGTGTTTAAAATAACTGAGACCAAATAATGTATTCATATCTTAGGTAAACCTCTGAAACAGTGTGTTTCCTTCCCAGGTACTTTGCTGGATCTCTGCTAATCGTCCCCAGTTTTACTCTACTGAGGGAACCACTGCCTCTCTGTCATGCTGCATTGCTGAGAGGCACAGGGGTTAAAATTCTAGATGTTAAGCAATGATTGGTATGTGCCATGAATTAGGAAAAAAAACAGCACAAGATGAACTCGAAGTTTAGTTTCACAGGAAGGCTGTTATTGCCCCTGTTAGCAGCTAAAAATTCACACACAGCCACATCTTAAGTAATGTGTTGAGCTGTCCAAAAGGTAATTTACATGCTGTCAAGGCAAACAAGAATACGCTCACAAATTCAAGAGCAATATATGTGCAATTTGCACAACATCAATTTTTTTGGTTGTTTTTTCGATGGAGCCATCGCCATCAATTAAGTTACTGACTCTTTGATTCAAATTACTTTTTGACACATAGTGAACAGAATGGCTCACAAGAGCATCATTTTCCCCATTGTTCCCCTGGCAGCTGTAGAGTAAATGCAAACAGGTGGAATTGTGGAACATCACTGCTGCTGAATCACATAACTGACCAACTAGGAAGAATCAGCATAATAAATATAAAGATTATTCTGGGGTGGGAGACACTGGAAATGGATATTTGCATCCTCCCTGTTGTTAAGTGTTTGACGTAACAGCACAGTCTGCCAAAGTGAGTTTATTAGAAACACTGAGCCAAATTCTCAGATGGTGAAATATGCTGTAACTCCACAATGTACCCATAAGATAGAGCTATTATTGGAATCAGAGTATACAACTGGCACTCTGAAATAGTATATTCTAAGGCGTAAAATTCATCTAATAAACTCCGTGGTTCTTCCACTGACTGAAGACTATTAGCACAAGAGCAATGGGTAAACATGAATCATGAGATGAGAATCAAATGACAGGTTTGTTTCAGTTATGTTACAGTGGAGACTTGCCATTAGCATCATATTTACTTAGTTCTTCAAAGTAAGATCTCACAAACCAAATAGGACATAAAAAATAGTAACTGGCAGTGAAGGTACTGGTAATCAGTCACTTCTCTTTCTGTGCCATGCCCCCCATATTCTAAGTGCAGCTGTGGGTCACAGAGGTTTTGTGAGTACTCAGTGGATTAGGATTTCACCTTGAGTCAAACCTAGCTCTGTGCCTCCATTTTCTTTTTATTTCTCAATCTGAGACTCATCATTACAGAGGAGTGGTTTTTTTCCTCCCCCTGCACTTTATACAGCTCAGAACATAGAGTCAGAGCCTATCATATTATTAGCAATATGCATATGGAAGAAAATCCATATCATTTTGACAAATAAAGATACTAAATGCTAAATTAATATCTAATAAACTCTTAAATAAAGTGCCTTGAGCAACCATTTAAAGTGAGATGGGAAGCAGCTGGGTCTGGACCTCAGTCTACCTCTCTGCTGATGATTTTTACGTGGCAGAGGCACAGAGCAATGAGCAGGATCATCGCATCGCCTGGAGATGTGTTGGTTTGGGGAGCGCTGACATCACTGTTAGCAAAGCCTCATGCACTGTAGAAGGTTATGATGTTCATGCAAGGGCTTTCATGCTCTCATTTGAGCTTAACAGCTTGCAAAGGAGAATTTCCATTTATAGAGGTCCTTTGGGGCTGCTAGCTGGTCTGTTTGGCATGAATGACTGACACACCACAAAACAGTAGCAATGATATGCACTATACATAAGCTAACAATGATTGATTAAAGTAATAAGAGAGAGAAGATACTATGCCTGAAGAGACAAATGATACAAGCAGCTTGACTACCACTATGATGATAACTGAAATAAGAATAAATGTTGACAATGGATTATGTAAGTCATCGATGGCATTCAGATTTCTGAAAAAGATGCAGGAAAAATAAAGCGTGAATCACTTCATTACATTTTCCTGTTCATTTTCCTTCTCTGTCTGTAGCTTCTTATTCTGCTAGCTGAACATTCATTAAAGATGAATTTCAGGCCTTTTCCTAATGACTGGGCCATACCTGGAGGGTCAGGGAGGAACAGTGTGGTCATCAGCTCTGTACACCTCCTTTATCAACTGTACTTGGCAGCAAGTGCAATCAGCAACTGTTCTGGGCTTGGTCTCTGATAATAAGCCAGAGTATGACATATATGACAGAAATAGTGGAGCAACTAAGGTCTACTTTAGTGATCATAATATATTCAGATATGAATTATTCCTCCGGGTATACGTGAAAATAGAATGTCAGAAGTTAATGTAACTTCTTCCCCCCCCCCCATATCTCCCCCCCCCCTTTTTTTTTCTTTTAAGACTGGTTTGGAGAATCTAATATATGGAATAATTTTCAGGAAGTGAAATGATATCAACAGCAGTGCAGAAAATCGACCATTATGAAGAAGAAAAAAATAAAAAGTATGAAGTTCTGTATCTAATTGGCAGATATAGAGGATGGATACCAACTATATTCATCCCAGTAAAAAGTATCAAAAATAGGACAAGAGACAAGGATGTGGTTAAGCAAAGATAATAAGGAGGAGCAGAAGGCATTTGAAAAGTTCAAAGGATATGTTAAGTGGGAGGAATGGGCAGATTATATGTGTAGATAAAGCAAGTAAGAAATAATTGGAGTGAAAATGAACACTGAACATGAAACAGGCCAAGACATCTCAACCCCACAGGGTTTTAAGATATTTACACAATAGTCAACTGGGAAAAGGGCAGTCTTTGTAATCTTGATAATGAATTAAATTTTATATAATGTATCAGCACCACAAAACATTCTGCTCCTCATTCCAGTACCTTATTCAAAGTCTGCTGGAGTTGGTGGCAGTCTTTCGGTAGCTTTTCGATGATTAGATCAAATCCTATTAAAATTATATATCAGGTAGGTTGAACATTCATAACCTAGGAGTTTAGGCTCAAATCCTCAGCAGGCAGCTAGGCACCTAAGACCCACCTTGTCTTCATCTATGAAATGTCTTTGAATATCCTATCAGTTTGTTTATAAAGCAGGTTTCACCTCCATTCAAAGATTTCTTTAATATATAATAATATGTAATATTCTAACAAATGCAAAAAAAATGACAATAAACCCAGTCTAATAAAAATCTTAATAAATTCATAAGGAATTGAAAACTAAAAGCACCTACTGTAAAATTATTTTAAAAAAATAGAGCAATAAAACTGTAATTCAAATATTCATTATTTTCATATTGATTTTAAACCCCTCTGATTGGTGAAGAAAAATAAAGGCTTAATAAGAATTTTACAAGATGGAAAAAACCAGTCTAAGATATTTTCAGAAGGACAGTTGCAAATAGAAATGTCCTCATCAGCAGCGATAGTCACCTGGCAAATTCATTTGTCCAGACCTTTCCCGTGGTGCATTTGTCCACTAAAATGAAAGATCAAACTGTGAGCAGAGCAGCAGTTTCTCAGTGCGGTGCAAGGAGAGTGAATAGAGACAGGCATTCACAACAAGTCAAAGTAGGACAGACCTATTATGTTTATCGCTTGTGGTGTTAAAAACCATTCCTCAATTCAGGTGCAGAAAACACGGTAATTTGTCCAGTTCTTAGGCTACGTGTAAACATAGAACTGTGGATTCCTGTGGAGCACCACTGGTGATCAGACACCAGCTGGATGTAATTCCGTTCACCAGGATGTAATTCCGTTCACCGCCACTCTCCGTGCTCGGCCATCAGCCAGTTTTTTACCCGGTGAAGATTGCACTCCTCCAAGGCAGGAGCAGACAGTGTCTCCAGAAGAATGCTGTGGGAAATGGTGCCACAGGCTTTACTGGTCCACACAGACACACTCACAGATTTTCCTTCATCCCTTAAGCGGGCCACCCTGTCAGGGAAGGAGATCAGGTTGGTCAGGCAGGACCTTCTTTTCATAAACCCTTGCCGGATAACTGTATAATGAAAGGAATGACAGACTATGAAGAAGACATACTGCATCTCCTGAGCTTCTACAGAACAGGTTTTCTTGTTGGTACTATGTAATTTTTTATTCAAAAGCCCGATAAGGTAAAAAGAACAGCTTTACCCATGCCTATGTAATGGGATTTTAACTTTTTCTGTTTCCTTCATCACCAGGCTACCTTTTTCTCATACATCTGCTAATTCTTGTTCCCCACCACAAGATATGTAATGTCTACATGGTTACTGATGAAATCAAAGCAAAATATTCAGCATTTTGTGGCTCTTCTTGAGTCTGAATTTTGTCTCATTAATGAACTCAGTTGCCATACTGAGGTTAGTAAATAGTATTAACTCTAATTTAATGGTTGGGATAGTGAGGCACATATTAAGAGCAGTTTGTTTCACAACTAGAGAGTGAGTCAGAAGTAGATCAGGATAGAATACACATATTTTCTTTCCCTGGTACCCTCCTGTTTCTTCTCCCTCTATTTTCAATACTAAACATGGCACTTTGTCGTATGAATCAAAATCGTATAGACTTCTCTCTTTAAAACTATGAGTGGGGGTTTTATTTTGATGTTTATTTGTTTACTTTTAGGTTTGTTTTCTAGCAGTGTACCATGACTTAGCAAATCAGTTCAAAAAGAAAAGGGGTGTGGGGGGAGGAAAAATCAGTAAGTATATTTTATTAATTGGTTCAGATTATCTGCCTGTCAGCAAAAGGGGAAGGTGTGCATTTGGCATATTGCTGCTGATCATGCTTTCTATTTCATCCCAGTGCACACCTCAGCTCTATCCAGCATTTAATAAGCATTATATTTAGTGCCCTTTAAAAAAAATGATTGAATTATTGCTCTTTTTATGGCTCTATAAAAGCCTTTAATAATTTGGGGGCAGTAGCTTCATCTTGCCTGCCTGGCCAATCCTCAGTGAGTGGTTAAATTATTCATACAGGCTTAAGATATCTGTGTTTATTGTGACTGGATCATGGTGTCTTTAGTTTGGAATGTGTAAGCCAAGTAAGTGCATGTATCTGGTGGTTTCTGGGCACGAGTGTGCTACAGTGGGGATGTCAGTGAGGTGAAAATCAGTAAGGACTTAGGTAAAAAAACCCACAGGGAAAAAACAAACAAAACAAAACAAAACACAGAAAAAGCATACAAGGAGAGTATTTATACAGAATTCTTTTCAATAACTACCCAGACTGGCTTGGAGGACACTGAGGAAAGGAAGAAACTCAGAGGAACTACTTTGAGACAAAATTGCCAGAGCGTTTTATTTCACTGCCAAGGTTGAAATTGGGGAAGTTTGGAAAGTTGAAATGGAAATTGAAATGAAGAATCTCATTGAGGGCTGAGGCAGGATTTTGCATTTCTATAGGTACAGATAGTAACAGTAAAATAATTCTGTTAAATGTGCTGCAGTTTACTTAAAACCTTGCTCTTTCCTTCACAGGTGGATAAAACGGGTTAATTTATATCATTTGCCAATAACAGAATTTACTTGTATTAGCCAGAAAAAAAGTAAACCTCTAGGATAAAACAACTTTGTCCCATGATGTCACCACATCTGATTCCATCTGTTTGTATGTGAGATCTACCCATACGTCCAGTGCTGTTTCAAAAAGTCAGTAAGGAGACTACTTTGAGTTGGATGATCCCTTTTAGCATCCTTTATGTACAGCTTTAATGAATTTACAGTAAATAGCTTGTGGAAATAAGTGTTTGGAAAAAAAAAATCCATTGTCTTTATGGCTATCAGCTTAATAAGTTCAGAAGCTGCTGGGTAACCAAAAGATTATTTCACATCAAAGGAGTCTCCAATTTACTGATGAAAATTTACAACAGGTTAATAAATACACTTGTTTTATGCTGCTTTCTGGACCTGAGAGATTGTCCTTTTTGTGTTTCTGGGGTGAGGGCGGGGGCAGGAATAGGACAAAAAGGAAAAAAAAAATTGTCTGTTCTGTTGAAGAAGGAGAAATGCTTAAAAATAGAAATATAAACTTAAAATGCATTTTACTGCCTGCACACAGAGATTTTGAACTGTCAGCACTTGTTACTTTCTACAGCAGATGCAGATCTGCAAGGATGTTTTCATCATTTTTGTTGTTTTTTTCTTTGCTTGCTTTTTTTTTCCATCCATGATTTTTTTTTTGAGTGTGAGATGCATCATGTGAAAAAAAAAATAAACCGAAGAAATGGATGGGATCCTAGTCCTCACCAAAGCATTTTTAAATGTCTACTGCTCCAGGAATTTTCTTCATGTCTGTCATGCTTTGCAATTTCCTTCTCCTTCTCTTATTGTTGAAAACTAGTCTTGTTCCTTAAAATTCATCTCTCCTCACTGGAAAATCCCCTTTTTTTGTCGTCCTTTCCTTCTGTGAAGATGAGGCACGATCTCAACTGACATAATGTGTATTAGGTAGATGAATGTTCGGATTATTACAGAATTTTTTGCAGTCCTAAGTTGTGCCAGACACTAATTTCAGTAAGGGGGTCCTACCATGCAGGTGCTGGTATGAAAAAAGGACACTCAATGCCCTGAATTATTAAAGTCTGTTTCACTGTAGGATTTCTTCAATCACTTCTCCCACCAAAAACTCCAAAGACTTATAAAAAGGCAAAATTGAAGTCAAGCCACAGTGAATCAGGTCCCTATATAAACTAACCTCTAATTTAAGGTATACCAAAGAAATGAAGAGTTGTATCTCAGGTCAGGGAGAATGTTTCATGATCATTCATTGCTTAGACAAACAGCAAAGAAGGGAAGCATCTGGGAAAGGCACATTGACTAAGAGCAAAGGACATAACCCACTTCGTATCTACGCATGGCAAATCAATTTAATGTCTTTCATTACTGCTTGAAAACGGAAAGTTACATGCAAACAATAAACTTTAATCTGGTTGACAACAGTTTAAAAAATGCACTGAAAGCAAGTTTCAGCTGCATGACATACTTTATGACACTTATTAAAAAGACATACTTGTAAGTCAATTAACCTGCCCAATGGTACATTTTAACTTGTTTTCTATTAGGAAAGGCAGCAAAAGGGCAAAGTTTTTCATTTGGGAAAGTTCTAAGTTGATTTCTTTTTCCACTTTAAGTGAAGGACATTGCTGGTGTCATCATTCCTAACCAGTCCAATATGAAATATAAGCCATTGGTACCCACCAACCCATATTGTCACAGGTAACGGTTGCTTATTCCCTAAAACTTTATAGTCATTGCAGTTTGCTATGGTAATTCATTAATTACAGTAATGATGACACCACAGGATGAGGCAGTTAACAAGACACATCTATCTGGATATTACAGAGAGTATCATTTGCGCCCAACAGATATAAGGTCGCAAAAGCATTTTAACCAAGCTTCTCTCATCCCAAAACTTTCCCAAATATTTGGGTGTTCTTGTTGCTGTTCCATTTCCCATCCTCCTCCCTTCATTAAAGATTGTGCAATTAAACTATAAGTATGCACACACAGAGACACGGTCTGTTGTATATCTATATGTATTATATGTGTATAAATAAATGATCTATAAATTCTCTGTATAAAAATGCATAAATATATATAATGTGTATAGTTAAGTATTTGTAAATGTGCTTCATTTATATGTGATGTGTGCATGTATGTAGATATACATTTATACATAAAGATTCATAAGTACAAAAGCATACATAAGGACTTTGTCTAAATTTTTTAGAAAAATTAGTTAATTGGTATTGATTGTTGGTGGCTTAGCTTTATGAGAACATAAATTCTGGAAAGGCACAAAAGAAAGGAAGGAGAGAACTAAGATTTTCTTCCTTTGGGAAAGTATATTGGATTACACCTTGGCTTATGGTATAAGGAGTTGTGTCCCCAAACAGGGCATAAATATTTAAGCACCAATGGATCATGTAGAGCAACATAAATGTAGACAGGATGGAGTCTTTTTTCCATAGTACAGTGGTTCCACCAGAAGAGATACAAAAAGAAAAAGCTATATAAATGGTATACCTAATTGCATTCTGATTAATTTAACTGGCAGTCATTAGTTCAACCTGGATTCAGAGGCACACTTTAGCTCTTAATTCTGCCTAGCTTGAATAATTTTAAACCCCCTGCCTACTTTTCCTACTTTTAAAATCATAAAGTCAAAACTGAAACTGGTTGATCTGGTTGGAGTTTGACAACTAAGAACAGTGAAATTTTGTTCAGTTTTGTCTCATGCATGTATCAGACCTGGTTCACCAACAGTTTCAAATTCAGTGATGCTGGACGTGTTAGTTCCTTGAAGTTTGCCAAAGACATTTTCATCTGCAAAGTTCTTAAAATTCTTGAAAGGCTTGTAAATATCCTTATTTCGGTATGATTCAAAGGACACTTTTTTCTTACGAGATATTTGATAATTTTACATTATATCTTTGCTTAGTCTTGGAAGTGTTGAACCGGAACAGCAGTAGTATTTTAATTTCTGTAATAAATATCAGAGGGCAACTAGGCAGTTGAGGAACATAGATATACACATATTTAATCTGTAAACTGAGCTGTCCGTGAATCATTATTATTTTTGTGTTGGGGTTTTGCTTCTTTGCTTTAATTGTGTCTGAAGTTCTTACATTAAATGAAATCCTTACAAATATTTAGAACATTTCTATCACCTGATGGCCATGGCATGTTGTGTAACTTTATATATTAACATTCTTCTTTAGACCTCGTAATCCTTAGAATACTTCAGAAATATGGCTGTTTTCATTATGAGTTTCAGACTGGGTATATAACCTGCATCTAACATTACTGCTCAAGAGTGAAAACGAACTGGGCTTGAAGCAACACTTGCTTTGTGGCCACATCATTTAACTGCTAGATCCTGCCAAGTTGTGCTGAGTGCTAGAGTAAATGTTGTGGTGTGTACACAACTGCAGTATCACTCTGTGCTTAGTCCAGCTGTAACCCTAGATATCTTCTGCCTCAGGAGCAAGGAGGCAATCTGATTGGGCAGTCACAAGGGAAACATCAAGTTTACAACCATCTTTAGTAAGAATTAATGTAACAGGATATTTAGACAGATAAGACAGAGTTAGTACTGCCTTCTAGAGGAAGTAAGATCAGTAAAGTTCTGCTGGGACTATCCTGGGTTCTTCTGGAACATGAATTCACTGATTTTGGGGGTGGCATAAAGAACAAGTGGAAGGGGATGGACTGCTGCATAAACATTTAAAAGCTCCTGTGGGAATTACAATGGTTTTTTGAGTGTGCCTTTCTTGGACGGGCTTATTCCTAAATGTATATTTTTAGTGTCTGTAATTATATGCACGTGTACATATTTTTGCATACATATGCAGAAAATGAGCCTGAAAAATCTGTAAGAAAAGAGGAAGGTCTTTGAGTGTTCCATGGCAGTATTTCTTCAAATGTCAAGAACCAAGCAAAAAAAAGGAGACAGGTAGTCGCTGAATAGATAGCTACCCTGTAGTAGAGAATTGTGGGGGGGAAAATGAAGAAAAAAAAACAAAAACGTTTTAAAATGCACACAAAGCAAGCCTCAGAAGGGTCTACAAACTCAAAAGCTCTCAAGAGGGTTTGGGAGGGAAAAGTGCTTTCAACAACTGTTTTTTTATCTTCAGGTTTTTCACTTTATCTCACTTTCTCGAAGGCTGGAAGTTGACCCCAAGAGGGTCATGGAATCTGGTTTATTGTACTGTGTTTAAATCAACAAAGTCAGTTTCTCAAAGCTGTGTTGGAAGTTGGTGGTAATCTCTCTTGAACTTACCTACTTTCCTCTTCTTCCCCCCTTTCATGTTTGTTTAGAGTGAGAAAGACTCTGATATGAGAAGGCCAAGAATATAAAAGATATCATAATCATAAGAGTTGAGTTCCAGTATAGTATGTAATTTTCCAGTTACAGTGTGAACAAAGCTATGCTTTTCCCTCCCTTTTTTCTTTGTTTCTAGTTTGTTTGTTTTTTTTTTTAAAAAGAATGAAATTTCATTCCTCTCAGTGAATGAACATTCAGTGAATAATCAGATTATTTTATTAATTCTGTAGGCATTGACATCTGAGTCTAAACTTTATATTTTTTCCTTAATATTTCCAAATCTCAAAATATCTGAGAAAAATATGTTATATCCCAAATTACTAAGAAAAATCAAGGCAACTACTATGTATTGATCTAATTAATGTTAGTTGTACAATAAGATAAATAAGATAATTTATTTACTATTTTTTACCTCTGACTATGAGGGGATATGGAATTTTATCATTGCTTCCAAACTAAGAATGTGCATTGGTTACTGTGAACTAGAATCTTAGAGCTGGTTAATTTGCTCTGATTACCTTTTTTTTTTAGCACTCCCATTAAAATCTAGAAAAAGGGAATACTTTTGTTTGTTATGGAAGACTAGAAGTGACTTGGGTTGGTGGGGAAGAGAGAACAATATCCTTTCTGTTAAATTTTAGCAATTTAATTTAGGAATCTGTATTACAAGCTCCTAAACTTCTGAGCTGCCTCTTTAAGACTTGGGCTGAGCCTCTTACTTTATAAGGTGGAAGCTTCAACATTGAGTTGAGGCTGGATTATACTTAATTTTATTCATCACAGGTGGGCATGCTGCAATTAACCCAAATAATTAGCATTGAATAAATCTATCTTAAATTCCAGCACAGCTCCTGAAGACAACAGATAATTCAAAGTGGGATTTTGAGCTTTCAAACCAAGATGCTGCTCTGAAACATGCAGAGCATGTTGGTGCTGACAATGGAGTGAGTTTGAAAAACCTGTTTGGCTTATTCCATCTGACTAAGCAATTGAAATTATTACATCATAAACCCCAGGAACGATCTTGCCATATTTCCATGTGGCATAGGGGCTTATCTGTATCATTCTTAATGTCTGTATCCAAATAATCAACAATAGACAGTGATATTTATCTTGAAATGAATAAGTACCCTTTTGGGGTTGAGTACATAACATAACACAAGTGACTATCATTTTTTTATTGAAGAAATAGATTAAAAATAGAAAAAAGTCTCAAAGGCTAGAAAAATTACAGATATAGAAGAGAAAAGATAGTGTAATGTTGTGATTCTTGTCCTGCCAAACTGTGCTAATAGGTCTTTTGTTGTGTGCTAATGCATCATTGTAAAATGGTGTAGGCACAGCTGTTTTAGATTAAATATGTTTATATATGTGAGTATGTCACACTCACTTCTGTGACAGAAGGTTGCTACTTTGTAGACATTTTTTAAAATAATAAATATTGTTAATAAAGCAGTGTAGGATTATGTTTTGTTGTAGTGGTTTATCATAGTTTTTAAGAGTGGTGTGGGTATTTGATATTCTCTGATTTTAATGTTGAGAGGGGTTCTTTCGACAGCATTGTGTGATCCCTTGTGAGCCACAGGTTAAGTCAATTTTAGTATCACAGCTTTTAGAAAAACTTTAAAGTCTTTGCATAAAGAGGTAAAGCAACACAGACTCTAGCATGCTGGTAAACCAAACATTTGAATAGTCATCCTTAATTCCCTTTCTGTCCTTCCGTCCCCGTTTCCGTCCTCAAATGTGAACTTTCGCTTTAAACAACCTAATCGTGGTTATTCTTTTGTTAGGTTTTGTTGTTGCTGTGATGTTGTGTATGGTTTTTTTTTTAAATTCCCACTTACGGATTGCACTGCAGTCAAGTCCTTAATTTAATAAAGCAAACAGACTGCAACGCTCTGTTTTCTCATTATAAATAAAGTTCTAAAAACCTCTGATCATGGGTAGTCATAAGATCACAGAAAAATTCAAACCCAATGGAATAATTCATTTTTCTAGTCCCACATCCTACATTAATAATTTCCTTTTCTTTTATCTAGTTGTTCCTATATTTAGTACAGCAGCCTACACTATGGCAAACATTGCCTAGAAAAGTCTGTGGTGTTGAATTAAACTCACCATGGAAAAACTACCAACCCTTTGGCAGTTTGTTCCAAAATTTTTTTACCTAGGCTTGTTAAACATGTGAGCCTGATTTACCATTTAAATTTAATTTAATGTTCAGACATTGACTGCTGCCTTTCTCTGTTCAATGAAACAAATTTTCAAATTTCTAGTATTTTCTCCTCTTTATATTTACATTTTCTGTTTAAAAACATTTCTTCCAGTCCTTGGGGTATTTTTTTTTGTGAGTCTTCTCTACACTTAAGACTAAGTGCCTAGAGTGGATACTACAGCTCTGTGTAATATGCCACAACCTTTCTTCCCAACGCAGTGCCTGCCCTACTCTGTAAAAACATCCTTGTCTCTTTGCAGGGAAGCACGGCATGGGAGCACTGAGTGGTCTTTCTTTGCTTGTTAATTTTGTGACTGGCATGATACTGCTGCCCCCCTCAGATTCTGCTTTTCTCTTTCTATACCTGTGGCTTGAATGGGAATTTCTGAAAAAATTCAAGAGCTTTCTCTTCTTTTACTGAATTAAGATACTTTTTAAAAGAAAAGAAAAAATATATTTTTTTTTGTTAACCAGTGCTTCTTTGACTTAGCAAATGCTTTGTTGATATCTCACACTCTTAACCTGTTCAGTGGAATTTAGGTTTGTGCCGTTTTCAGATATATTATGAGGAATGATTTAGAGAATTATTAATAACTGTATTGGTGTGCAATAATAAAACAAGAGAGTTTTATTGAAATTTCATTCTGAGCCAGAGAAGAACGAGGATTGAGAAGGACAGAATTGCTCCTGTGGATAATCTACTTCAGGATGTTGTAGAAAAGGACATGTCTCAGGGAGAATTTAAATATCTTATTATCTCATGGGTAGTATAAACAGTCTTATAAATAAGTAGGGGGGGAAAAAGAAGAGGTCATTAAAAGCAAAAGGTGCTGAAATAAGTAATAATGAAATTGCCTTCAAAATCAGGATTATAGAACATAATTCAATAGTCCCACATGTAACTTTAATGTGGGTCAGGGAAATGGCTAAAGCATAGATTGCTCTCACCTCATCTGACCATAGAAATAGAGGGTCTAACAGATAATGTGGTTTATTCACCACATTCTTAAATTCAGACTATAATATCTGTAATCATCCTGTTAATAAATAGCTGTACAACAAGTCCCTTTTGTCAGAAATGCATCACTGAGTGTGCAGTAACATGAACTTTCCTATACTGCACAAAAGCCCCGTTGTCTATGGTACAACAGCACAGTAGGTTTCAATCTGTTTCAATGGGAATTATTATTCTCCTTGTACTAGCTGTCCCTTTTGAGCAGTGCATTTTAAAATCATAACCACAACAAGCCCCACAGACTCCACTAAGTAAGAAGTCTCAGAAAGCTGTCCAGGGCTTTCTAATGCAAAGTGTAGGGCACTGCTATGAAAGGCTGAATGTCATCTCCTTTCAAGGGAGGAACAAGAGAGCTCTGAACTGGTAATATCCAAGTGTTTAAGAGTAAATCTGAAGCCCAGTGACATCAAAGGAGGAACCTCATGGATTTCATGGGGCCGTGGATTGGATACTTACCACGTTCAGCAAAGCACTTACACATATGCAGATGGTCCTCGTTCTCCAAATCATTTAAGGACACACTGAACTTCCAATAAGTGCTTACAGCTCTGTTGAAGTCAATTTAAGCATATTTTAAAGCAGTTTGTTGAACTGGGAGGAAATGATGAATCTTGGCCTCAGTGAGTTCTATGGAAATGCATGATGTATTTAAATTTAACATATTTATGTAGTAAACTCTAAATTTCTCCACTGAGTCCAATTGAAAAATGAATAATACATAACCTCTGGCCCTGTGCTTCCTTTGAGCTAGAAAGGCCAAGCAGCCCAGAAGCTAAATGGTTACCTATTTTTATGCCAGTCTTCTCCTCAAATCCCAGCAGGAAGTTTCTACTTAATGGGGAGACTAAACTTCTGTATTCAGCTTTCTATTCGTTCCTTGCCAAGACTGTGGAAAATAGCAAGAGGAACTTCAGAGGGGGAAGAAAAATTAATAAATTTGTTAATTTTATTTGCATCATTTCTGACTAGTTTAATTCGTATGCCCTCAGATTATGATAGCCTTCATATAAATTGGACTCAGAAGTTGACAACTTTCATAAACTCTCTGTCAATGAGAAATACCAGTTATGCATAAAATTTAGTGCTTAATACAGTTTTTATTTTATTGCTAAAGGTTTCTGTGTAGCTGAGATGATTTAAGCACTCAGTAAGTTTCAAGGGAAAGTGCATAGTAAAATGAAGAACAATGTCTTGCTGTTTTCTGTAGCTCTTAACTTTACCAAGGCATGTATTTCTTCTGACTTGTGTTTTTGTTACAGGTACTCAATTCACTGAAGAAAAAAAAAATACAAGAGAAAAACCCAACCAAACAAAAAACCAACCAACTAAGCAAAAAAATCAAAAACCAAAACTCCTAAAATTTGAAATAAAGTTTTTAGAACAAAGACTTCTATTTTATTTAAATATGTATGCAAGGAAAAAATAATCATGCAATATTTTCACCAGAATGAGATTTATGGGGCATTTCTGACAACTACCTACACGTTGAAATGCACTTAATTCTGTGAGTGATCTCCAGAGTTTCAGATTTGTTTCCAACCATTTTGTGCCTTATGCTGCTAAATTCTATAACTCTGCTTGGCAGGCAGCATTTAGTAAAGCAAATGAGATGAATTTATCTTTTCTGAAGATATCCAGGGTTTCTGCTACTGTTGCTAAAGCCTGGATACTGTAAACACTGATGTATCATATTTACCTATATAAGTAAAATAGGATGACTCACAAGAACGAAACAGTACAGCCAGCTATTAGGTGTATAGCTATAGGCATAAATTGTTGTCTTGGTCTATGGAACACAGTTTTACAGACTAGACAGAAAACTGCTGCTCCAGATATGCATTTGTAGGTACTTTCAGTCTCACTGTTGTCAGAGGCAGCAAAAATATCATGCTGAACACGGTGCAAATGATGCCATAAAGTAATTGATATTATTAAAAATGGCTTTCTTCTCATTGTGAAATTCAGCATATCTGTGAGTTAATGTCACTGAGGGAAGTGAATGGCTGAAAGAAGTAGTACTGAAGGGAATATCTTTCTTCAGATCAGAACCTGGATGATTAGGAAAACTTATACGGGTACACTGCAATTAAGGATTTTTTTATTACTATTAAATGTTCTTCGTAAAGTGTAAAAGAAAAAAAAAAGGCAATGAAAATGTGCCATTTTGTGAACTATTTTTTCCTCAGCCATGGCAGGAAGCCAGATGAAAAGCAGTGAAAAAAGAAGGCGGCTCTGGCAAAAGTTTTGCAGACATGTAGCTTGAGAGAGGATGATTTCAGAGGCATTATTATTTTTGTCATTTTAATAGAGTTACTGGCCCTGCATTAACAGAAAGTGACTCTTAGAGATATTTACCATAGTTACCTGTCATCTGTATGTACTAATATCTAGGGTGTGGAAGATTTTCACTAAAGGCAAGTTTCAGGGCTGGCCTGAAGCTATATGATGGATTTCACAAGCATTTAGACAGAGACCCTTGAGAGCTATATAAAGTCTTGAACATAGACCTACTTTCAGGCTTTCTCCCACTTGGGTAGCCCTTGCACACACCAGATTTGTTATGATACATGAGTGCTCACAGCTGAATACTGGCGTTGTCCATTTAAGACTTCTCTGAGCAGTCTATCGTGCTGTGACACCAGTTTGATATTAGACACAACACTCTCTGCAGCCCCAATTAAAAAATAAAAGTGGGGCTCCTAATACCAGGAGATATTACCCAAGACAAACTACTACCAAGTACCAAATATCGTATCAGCTAAAAAATAAAATTTTTACCTGAGAAAAATCACATTTAACAGATATAGTGCTATTTTGGAAGCAGTGGTTGGAATGCATTTTACCTCTACACAGCTGCGTGAATGGAAGTAATGGTAATGTATCTCCAGGATTTTTATGTCTGTTAATCCTGGGTAGCAATGATACAATTTAATCTAAAATATTGATATTTTTCTAAATGTCTTTCTATATGCATATATATGCATAAATGAGCACAGGGATGTAAATACATACCTGTGATTATGGTAAAGATACGTTACTTTTCATTTTTAGATTACAAAATACTAAAGAAGAAGTTAAGAGTGAGTCCTGCTGTTTTACACCTGTTTTATTCCTGCTTTACAGGAATAAAAGAAGATGTGAAACAAGTTACATAGTCAGCAACTTCTTAAATTGGGGAAAAAAAGTGCCAAAACCTTGTTTCCTGACTGCAGGCTCCTTCTGTCTACTTGGAACCACTGCTTCTCCTAATTCAATCCCAGCTATTGAGTGCATTAGAAAAGCATGATAAAACTTGTCTCAAGTGTTCACTCCACTGTTCTGACTGAAAAATAAAAAGAGCAACAACAATAACAACCACAAAAAAACTCCAAACAAACAACCAACAAAACACCACACTGTAAAACAAAGGCTAATGTCAGCAAAAGACTAGAGCACTGGTCGTAGGTCTCGCAGGCATTTGTACCAGATCTGCTCTTCTCCTCCTTACTCCTCGATAATTAACCGTCATTTCTGCACTTCCTCATCTTCTTCGTATTGATCTTTCATCATATAATGGGTGCAAACAGCAAGAGGAAGGCTTAATAACAAACATTAAAATGAATAAATAATTGCAGCCACAAATCTTCCTCAACGAACTGATTATTTGTTCAGTGACAATATTACAAGAAATTGGCTTTACATAATTTAAAAGGACACCAGCAAGTAGGGATTTTTTAATAGCATTTTTCCTCTCTACACTCTCTGAAAAGCTGGTGAGGGGGGTGGTGGTGGTCTTTTCTTCAAAAGAGTAAAAGGGCTTAACTTCCAAACTGCTTTTCCAGCATCTTCATGATATTCAGTAAATTTCTGAGAAGGTGAGAATGACTTATCAATGATCAGGAGTGAATCACCTTTCTTGGAGATCTCCAAGAGCATTGACCCAGGGTGTTTATGTGCCTGATTTTCCTGTCTTGAACCTGGGTGTCTTATAGGTTGAGAAAGCTGAGAGCTCTAAGTAGACCACTGAAGGCAGACAAAATGAAAAGGCTGAAGAAGTGGTCAGGTGAAGAGACCTTGGAAGAAGAGAAAACTTCCCATGTAGAATGAGCCGAATTCATCCTCACCCCTTCTATCTGAGCAGCCCTGTTGCTTTGGTATCCTCACAGCCACATGACAGCATAGGAGCTGGAGCAGTGCTTGGACTCCTACAACCTGGAATGTCAAGAACCCTCCTGCCTCTTCCTCTGCGGGACAGAGCTCAGCCCTGTGCCCTGGCCCTTCCTTAGGCATGTCCTTAATCCTATCCTTATTAGGATAGTTGAGGCTCCTGTGTTAAGTGGCTCAGCATTACTAAGAACACTTTAATAATCCACAGCTGACTTGAAATGTTGGTGAATGTGAGGGAATGTCTGCCCTCTGTGAGGGAATACTATGCCATGGTGATATTGCAGGTTCCAGTACAAGCTTGATACCTTATTCTTAATTCAGAAATCCAACTTCATGCAGTCACCCTTATCACAGAGACTGCAAGTATCAGCATCACAGGGGTATCAGACTTTGCTACTGCCTCTGCCTCAAACAGTCTTTGAGCTTAGATATTTCAAAGCTATGATGGGTCTGCCTGATAACACCTATCTGTGGCATGTCCCAGACTCCTAAAAACAAAAGGAATTATGAGTATTATCTTTTTTTTTTTTAAAGCCAAGACTTCAAAGGGGACAGGTCAAGTGTGCTTTATTCACTAACATACTTCTCATTCAAAAAGCTCCATAACTAGATGTCCACGCGTTGAACAAGTAATGACCTGAAAACAGCACAATTTACAGGATGATATGCTGGCAGAAAGTTTTCTAACACCTCCCAGAAGTGCACTTTGCAGAAATCCACTGTACATAAACATAAAGGTCTGCAATCTGTCAGTTAATATTAATGTGGTCATTTGCTGGTAAGTTGTAATAACATGATGCACATGGGACTTGCTACACTGACCTTTTTGGTGGAAGTGATTCATTAAATGGTCACTCATTTAGACAGCAGTAACTATTTGCACAGCTATTAACATTTTAGAACTTAACTACGTATTTATTGCTTTCAAAAAGAAATTTTTTACCAAGGTTAGCTGAAGACCAGATTTTTCATTATTCAGTAAAGAAAAGAATTTAAAATACAGAAGCATCCATTACAAAGGGGTGGGACATTTATATGAAATGTCTACCTTCAGATTAGTCTAAATGTCTGAGCTATTATCTGTGTGCTTTTGAGCCCAGAAGTACAAATCATTGCTTTCCCTGTCAAAGGCTAAACAAAAACCTTTCTTTCTTTCCTGAGCTGTTTTTCCCTTCTCCATTCCAACACTGTTTAAAGAGTACAGAGAAAACATGGAAAGTGGTCAAAGCTGTTAAATCACTAATAATATAACCCTAAACCCAAAACCATCAACTTCAGTAGGTACCTGCTTTTGTCAGCTATATATAATTTACCTGACTTCTGCTAATCTGTATTTAAAATTTGTACCAACTAAAATTAAATGTAGATACAGAAATTCCTACACAAATTTATTTTAGCAAATCCCTAACGCAAACAAAGTACTTTTTCTTGATGTCACGATGGGTGCCAGGCACTTTCTCTTCCAGTTTGCTTTTAAAATTCCTCAGAAGTGTCCCAGACACAAAAGCTCTGAGCTGGCAGATATTCACACACAGCTTCTGTTCTTTTTCTACTCCCTTGGCTTTCTGGCCATAGGTCAGAGCACTGGGGTTGTTAATCTCATCTACACTCATTTGAACTCCCTCTGCCATAAAGTCGTGGGATGGTCTTTCTATTTTGTGAAAAATTTAGAAACTTAAGTGAAATAGAGAATATATTTCGGTCTTAAGGTGTGTGGGACAGTCACTGACGACTGTAGCAAGATTTCAGTCTGGGCAGTGATCAAGTGGAATTATGTGCATGGATGTGGGGGAATAACATCCTCTTTCATTTAATGATTTTTGTTCCACATTTGTAGACCTCAGGTCAGTCACAAAATACAGTGGCCCTTTGGGCCTTGCGTGGCACAAACCTACGCATATTTTTGTCTTCTTTTAAGTTTCTGTGTATCCAGGAAGTCAATAAGCCTGAAATGCATAATGAGAACATAGAAGAAGCCTCACCATTTAATCAGCAGCAATATCCTTCAAGAAGAATGGCATCTTTTCAAATTTCCCAATGCAGTGCCTCCAGAGATGGTGTGATGAGGCATGCCGTACATGACCAGCCATCAAATATTAAGAGCAACCATAGTGACAGGATCGTTCAGCTGAACAGTTACAGTCAATCTGGTTAGCAAGAGATCCTTCTTTGCTTCCCAGTGAACTGTTACAGGGCTTGCATTTTTGCAAGCCTCTCCAGTGTCTCCTCTGTTTGCAAAAAGCATTAAAGCAAATCTAGGAAAGCACAACTCCACCGGGAAGTGGAGCAGCCATGCAAAATCCTAACAGCCCTAAACACTTCAAACTAGACTGTTGTTTCATAACATGTTGATCACAGCAAGTCTGAATGGCATGTGCATGTGCTGTAGATAGATGGTACATTTGCTTATAAATGAAGTGGGGAAAACAGCCGGGGGAAAATAAGCTGTTAGCTTGGCCCATGGGAGAGCAGAGTTCAAGTTCTGATTTAACCACACAAACATCCACAGACTAATGTGACAGTTTACTCACTCATGCCTCACTTTGCTTTTGCAAAATGACTATGATAGTTGCCTTTCCATATCATTATTAAAAGAAAACAAGCCCTTTTGTTAGCTTTCATTCAGTGTAAGACACTTAGTCATGTGCAAACATATAGATTGACACTTCAACCTGAAAACAACTGTAAATGACTCAGCCCCAATTATACAATACATATGCAAAAAGATTCCAGACAGGGGTAACAGACAGCCCACAAGTTGGTTATATTATTATGCCAACATAAAAGAAAATAACAATTAGGAATCAAAATAAATATAATATAGTTCTTGAGTAAGACAAATTTTACCATATGAATTCTTCAGTGTTTCCCAACTCTTGCTTTGCCTTCCTTTTTAGTTTAGCATTTCAACATTATTTCATGAGTGCTTTACACTATGTTCAGTATTAATGGCATAATTAGCTGTGGAAAATATTTAGTTGTCGCCTTGTATTTATTTATGTTCCTGGGATCATGTTAAGTTCTGCTACATTAAAATTTAATTTGAAAGAAAAAGAATTTTATTCATTTTTCAGTGTAATGACCATTTCTGCTTGGCTTATAGGAATGATAAAATATTGTTTGAACACATTTTTCCATTTGTTTTCCAAGCATTTATGTAAACTCCTAAAGAAAACACTGCAATGCTTTGTTGGCTGACTATTTGACAAAAGAATTGTAGACACATATTTTATTCTCAGCATCTTGTCAGGAAATGTTCGTAGTCCCATCCATTATTTAGCACTTAATTTGTTAATCAATTGATTGATTGATTTGGGGATATTTTACACTGGGATTAACATGCACACACACAAAAATCTTGTCTCTATGGTAAATTCAGGAAAATTGTATCAGAATGTAAAATGTGCTGGTGTTTACAGATGTAGATTGAATCTGTCATGGGTTGGCAACTACTGAAAATAATTCATTGCTTTGAACATAAATATTTTGGATCAAACCTCAGAACTCATTTGATTTGGTGTGATTATTCTTTCCATGTTCAAGAGTATGTGAGGCCATTCTGCGGGAAGGAAACGATGTTTATTGCATCATTTCTTCTGAAGAAATTATTTCCCAGTATAGAAACAAAAGCAAGGTACTGTCAACCTCAGAAGTTCAGTGTTCTTCAGTGCCATGGTGTTTAAGGACCTCAGACCTTTTCACCATATTCCCCCTCAGAACACTAGTTTAATGCTCAAGAAAGTGCTTTAGTTGATAATTACTGCAAGCTGTACATATATATTCCTTTTATGGTGTTCATCGCAGACAGGGCTGTAGTCTGAAGCTTGTATTTCTTGGCAACAGCACTGCTTTAAGCAACTCCCCTTTCCCTGAGCTGTGCAGGATGACCATTTGTGAGACTGCGCTTTTGCTCATGGTAATGAGGCAGACTGACCTTTGGTTAGCTGGAATGTGAGTGCTGTTATGATCCCTAACTGATGGGTACTGTGGCCCTCCTGCCACACAGAATTTAGGGGCCCTCATGTTCCCAGCTCTAGCTCTTAGTGATTTAAACTACCTGCCCTTCGTACTCTGCTGCTGAACCTTCTTCAAAAGTTAGTTTGGGTAAAACTCAGTGGAGCTGCTGAGGTCCTGAGTCCTAATCTGGATATATTCGACCCAGTATATTCAACAGTGCAGTTCCAAGTCTGTATTACCAGAGATGGGGGACTATATGATTGCTCAGTGCTTTACTGTGCTACTAATTCTTTAAACTTGTAGCATTTTGACAATTATGCCACCGGGGTTCTTGTGGGGTATTCAAAATAAAATTACCTTTAACTTAGCTTTGGCTTGAGCAAACTGCTTCCACACAGAGCAGAATAACTGTGTTTATCTGACCAAAAATCCTTTGTGCAGCTTTTGAACTTACACAACAGCAAATACTAAGAAGGATGTTAAATGGGACAATTGTGTAACTCCATATCTTAACCATATGTTTGCTTCACTTATTGCTTTTGATAATATTGCAGTTTTGTGTTCCATGTTCCCTTTTGTGTTAGTGTGTGATTGTGCACAAAGGCAAGAACTCCCTTTTTGGTGAACAGAGAAAGAAGAATCTATTGTAAAACTGGGATGAAATCCAACCATGATAGGCCAAATGTGATTGTAGGTTTCCAACTGCCTTTCACTGTGTTCTGCACACAAGCATCCAAAAGTGGAGCTGACTCTCTCTTATTTGGATTTTTTAGTGTAGCAGGTTGTACATTGAGAATACTGGGACATGGACCAACATGGGAGACAATCCAGAGACTAAGAAAACTGCCACTGTGCTAACTGAACTGCCTGAATTAAATCTCAAACACCTCAGCATTAGATGCTCAAGTGATTTCTACTTCCATCTGAATGTGTTCCAGATTTACCATGAGGTTTACCTTTTGGTTTTGGAAACTCTTTTTCCCCTGTTGATTTGACTGTGGTAAAACATCTCACATACACAAAAACATATGCAAGTGAAAGGAAAAGAAATGGGCAGGAGAAGGGGGGGAGGTGATGGGGACCAGCAACTTGTTTATCAGATTCAAGTTGAACCATCTGTTGTTAATGATTAGATCTTCAGCTTCCAATTTTCATTTGAATGTTATTGCTCATTTCTAGCCGGGTACCGAAACGTCACTTACCAGTGCATGCAGGATTCTAAATAAGAGACTATTCAGATTGGAAATCTGTTGGAGGAGGAAATTATGTTCCCTATTATACAGCAAAATACGTTTTCTGACACTGACACTTTCTGGTATTGTGTTGCTGACTTTTTAGGGAAGGAGACTCAAGGTCTGAGTCTGAAAAACGAAGTCACCAGTGGTGCAAATTACATTTGGAGTAGAGGAGGTTTGGTGAATGTCACGGGTCCAGGTCCTGACCTCAGGCACAGTGGTGTAAAACAAGAAAAACCATGAAGACATCAAGTATTTATTCCAGATCTACAGCAAAGGGAGGAGACTCAACATCTGTCAGTGGAAGTTTAAGATGGTGTTTTCTGTGCTACACTGCTAGGTGTATTTTAAAATAGCAATAACACAATTTGCACCTGCTTACACTTCTTTTTTTTTTTCCTTGTTTTTACTATTTTAGCCCCTTCTAATTCCTTTTGTAAATACAGCAACATAATAGTAACTTTCAGGCTGGAACCTGGATGGATGCTTGCTCTAGTGCAGAGAGTAGGAATGAATAAACCCTAAGGTACTTAAATCTCCATTAGTAAACCTGTGAATGGTTATCTGCAGATACTTCACAGAGTAGAAGTAATAACTTTTTTTTTTTTGTATACAAAAAAAGTCAATGTCATTGCAGCTATATTATCTACTGCTAGAACAACTGACTATTTTACCATACTCTTTATACTACTAACATTTCTGAAAGGCAAAGATGTGCTCAGTTTCATTTCAAAAGAAAAAAATCGTAAGACAGTGTTTCTTAACATCATTTCTGTTCTTAGCCCCCCTTTTTTGATTGTCTATGAGCAATTAAAGATGGTCTATGAAGTTATTTCAAAGATTTAAAATTAAAACATAAAGTATGAATACATATATTCATACAAACAACACAAAGAAAAACAACCCCAAATCAATGAAATAAAGAACAGTACAAAGTCTAGCCTCATTGTGAATCGATTGTATATAAAAATCATTGTGACAGCCTAGCCCAAGAGGATCTATGTTTTTTGGCTTTGTTTCTTTCCCCTGTTTTTTTTGTTTTGGTTTTTTTTTTTTTTTTTTTATTCCTCAAAAAGAGGTTAGGTGGCCCTTTTGCCTTAATTTTTTTCTTTACCAAGTGACAAGATGACTTATCAAAGGATACCCATAGCAGAAAATCCAAAAGTATTATTTGGGTATTGAAAAATCTTCCAACAATATGAGGCACTTCCTAGTCTTTTTAAGTTAAAAACAAGAAAAATCTAGTATCCTTCTCCAAAGCACCTAAGTGACTTCTGTATTCACACATAAATCACAGAGGTACTTTGGAGTCTAGATCCCACTGGGATCCTAAATGCTTATATGATTTATGAAAATAGGACATATAAGGCTGTGTTACTTAGGTAATTCAGAAAAAAATTGCTCCTAAAGGAAGAGCTGATCTGGTTGGTTTTAGCAGTTACTTTGTTTGTTTTGAAATCGTATTTTACTTATGGAATTTTTGTGCTCTTATGCTTGCGGGCTGTGACAGAGCATTAATTTGCTATTTTTCACAGCTTGCATTCAGCCTATAGAATTTTTTCTATTGATTGCAGGTAATTAAATTGTATTTGTTTGCTTTCATCACTAATGTGGTTTGTATGGGAGTCTGACCTGCCATCTCTATGGTACATATAATAGTGTTTTATCTGTGTTGTACCTAAGTTTTAGCATAAAAAAAAATAGCAGAGAGAGCACTTGGTGGTTTGAACTAATAACGTTGAAATACTTGTATTACCATGCTGAAAAGCTTAATCATTTGTATTCTATTTCTTCTATCATGCCCTGGAAAAGGAATGAGATGTAGTAATTTATTGTTGACTCAAATGTGCTTTCTATATCTTGCATGTGGCAAGAAGAGACACATTGCTGCAAACTGATTTAAGTGCTGTGTGTAAGTTAAAGGAATGCTACGCAAACCTGAGAAATGGAAATCCTTATGGTTCATGTGCAACACAAGTAAGATGACTATTAGAATTATGACTGATATCCAGCTGTGTGATAAACCAACAAGCAGGATGTTTGCAGCCTATCAAAACAATAAAAATAGTCTATGAATGTTACCTATGATATTGTATATCGAATACTATGTAGTCATGGAAATATATAAATACAGTACTTTAAAAACTTACACCTTGAAACAAAAATGTTGTATTGGTAACAACCAGGCTTGAGTCCTCTTTAATGTATAAAGAGAGTAATTAACCCATTAAAAAGCAAACAATGGGTAGGCATAGAGTATAAGAACGATATTTGGCAGGAGGATCCACTATGTGGTGTATGAGGAATTGACTAAATGAACAGGAAGACCATGTGGTCTCTAGATTCAGGTACTTGGAAAGTGCTTTTAGCTACAACTTTACAAAAATACTTGAGGGTATTGATACTTGAGGACCTGAAAACAGATCCTGGAGTAGCTACTTGTAAGTCACTGCACCATGATGTGTCATTAACATGTGGAGGTCCATGGAGAGCCTGAAGATCCAGGTGTCTTGGGAATGAACATGTAGAAAACATGGCCTGTGGGAAAAAAAAACAACATAGGGAAAACTTCTGATTTTCCTTTTCTCCAAGTGTTTAAAAACATCAGCCAAAAATTTATCTAGTTGTTGCAATGCTTTAAAAAAAATCATCTGCTGACAGTGGCATTTTAGCTGAAACAATAGAAACCAGTGTTTTTAATTTAGAAGGACTTGAGCTCTGTTTCAACAGATGGTGAGCATTGCTAGTAGATCAACACTGTGTGGACTGCAAACCAGTGAGCAGTATGGTGTCAACTTACCTCCTTGTGCTTTCTCTAAAGGATAATTTTAAGAATCTAAATGTTCAGTAAGATGCACCTATCTTTGACTGAAAGAAATTTTAACAGAGAAGCATTCAATTTCTACAGAAGACCTTATTTGTGGTTTGGCTAAAAACTTCAGCCCTCAGTGCATGGTGCATGAATGTAAGTATAATGGTTGCCATCACAGCCAGCACACTGCTATTTCAATGCATTTGAAGCATTACCATCTCCAGAATTAAATGCATGACCAGTTCTGTGCTTTGGAACTAGAACTAAATAGCTGGGGTCTAAAATGTGCCTAGGTTGTCTGCAAACTGGGAAGAACCGTATTGTACAATTGTGTTTCATTCTACATGTTTCTCATCACAGAGTTACACTTCTTGGCTTCATAAGAATAAAGTTTGTTTTATAAAATCTGTTTTGGGGAAATATCAGGTCTTCCCAAGCAAACATTACACATAATAAGGCCCTACTTCCTAGGAAGTGGATGGCCATCCTCTACTGTTGGGAAGCAGAGAATAAATATCCTTGTTTATTTGTTTATTTCCACACATGGCCTTTGATTTCTTTCATTAAAATGCTTTTATCTCAACCTATGCATTTTTAATTCTGTTTTCTCTCCCTTTTTTTACCCAGGAGCAAGAGTGAGAGACTGTTTGGTCAGCATCCAGCAGCCAGTCCGGGTCAACCCTCATGATATTCTTTTAGTTTTTGAACTTCATAATTTACTTTTTTTCTCTCTCTCTTTTTTTTTTTTTTTTTTAATTTTTTTCCTCCTCAAGTTCCTATATTATGAGAAGCACTGAGTAACTGTTCCTTTTTTACCTGGTCCTCACTTATCACTGAACTCTGTTGATCACGGGTTATAGGCTTCCATGAGCAGCTCTTTCTTACCTCACTAGGGCTTCACCCTTTTTCTTGTTGGAAAATACATTGCCTCATACCGATTAGTCCCAAGACAGGACATTTGTTCTCCAAAACAAGTTCTGTGTTGATGAAGGAGAATGTGAAGGCCTCTGGATTCCAGGTGGTTTAATTACCCACTTATCTAAATGTTATTGCACCTACGGACAATAGATGCATTTTGACTGCATTCTATCACTACCATCAAATTAACTTTGGCAAAAGCCAATTAACTACTGTAAATTATTCTACTTCAATTAAAAGAAACAGGAATTGTGAAGGACTTTAATATATTAATTTGAATTCAAAGACTTATGAGGCACCAAAAAGAAAAGTTGAATTCCCTTTTTTGTAAGAAATGAGAAATTATCTGGAAGGAATGCAATAAAAAATAAGGATCAGGCTAAGTGTCATTATCATTTTAACTTAATTTGTCAACAGAGTAATATATCTAGCTATATTACTCAGTTGACAAATCAATTACAGTTATAATGAAACTTTATACGATTTTACTTTTATTTAATTAGTTGCATCAATATGTTTTTTTTTATTTCAGTTGCACATGAATGCATCAAAATATAAATTATGGAAGTAGGTTAATTATAAGCCCTCAAAACATACATATTTTAGAAACGAAAAGAAATTTACAGTGCAAAATGCTATAAGTAATGCAATTTGCAAGATGGTTTGTTAAGCTGGCTAAAGGCCATTTTCTTAAACAATACTACTAATAACAACAATAGTCCATGTCTTTGTCACAAGTTATTTGAATTTTACAGAACTGTAGTGAGTTGCCACTGGCTGTACACCAGGTCCCCACTAAAGCTACTCTGTCACTCCCCTCCTCAGCTGAACAGGGGAGGGAAAAATAACAAAAGGCTTATGTCTTGATGTAAGGACAGGGTGAGATCACTCACTGTCATGGGTAAAACACACTCAGCTTGGCGAAATTATTTTAATTTATTACCAATCATACCAGAGGAAAGTAATGAGAAATAAAACCGGATCAAAAAACACCTTTCCCCCACCCCTCCCTTCTTCCTGGGCTCAGTTTTACTCATGGATTCACAGAATCACAGAATATCCTGAGTTGAAAGGGACTCACAAGAATCACTGAGTCCAACTCCTGGCCATGCACAGGATCATTCCCAAGAGTCACATCCTGTGCCTGGGGGTATCATCCAAATGCTTCTTGAACTCTGTCAGGCTCGGTGCTGTGTCCACTTCCCTGGGGAGTCTGTTCCAGTGCCCAACTACCCTTGGGGTGAAGAATCTCTGTTACCCAACCTAAACCTCCCCTGACACAACTTCAGACCATTCCCTCAAGTCCTGTCACTCCACCTGCTCTCCCACAACAACCCAGGGGAAGGGAAGGGCTGGGGTCAGTTCTTTGCAGGTTGTCTCTGCTGTTCCTGCCACTGCAAGGGTTGGACTCCTCACACTCTTCCCCTTCTTTACAGTAGGGTCCTTCGTGTGAGAGACAGTCCTTCACAAACGACTCCAAAGTGAGTCCTTTCCACAGGTTGCTGTTGTTCACAAGTTGCTTCAGCATGGGTTTCCCACCAGGTCACAAGTTCTGCTCCAGCATGGACTCCTCTCTACACAGAGACACAGGTTCTACAAGGAGCCTACTCCAGCATGTGTTTCTCATGGGGTCACTGCCTCTTTTAGTCATCCACCTGCTCCAGTGTGGTCTCCTCCATGGGTGCAGGTGGATCCCTGCTCCCCATGGAACTCCATGGGCTACAGGGGTGCACATGCCCCACCATGGGCTGCACCATGGGCTGCAGGGGAATCTCTGCTCCTGCAACTGGAGCTCCTCCTGCCCTTCCTTCTGTACCAACCTGGGTGTCTGCAGGTCTCTCCAGTTGCAAAGGTTTCTGGGCAGTAACTTTTTTCCCATGTTAAATACATCATCCTACAGGCACTACCACTGTGGTCATCTTGGCACTGTCTAGCATTGGCCCCACTGGACATAGGGAAGCTTCTGGCAGATTCTCACAGAAGCCACCCCAGTAGCCCCCCTGGCCACACCAAACCAATACAGGAACCATCTCAAATAATGGATGTGAAGTTATTCCCTCAGATTTTTTTTTTCCCTTCAAATCTCTTTGCTCCCAAGGGTAACACATTTTATTCTCTGCAATGGAATGTGACTCCAACATGAAGATAGTGAGTCATCTAAAAAAGTGTTATCCGGTTCACTGGTGCTAAGTACATTTGATGCATTATGCATAGAGGGGGGGAGTGGTAATTTAAGAGGAATTTACACTATGCTATTTTATGTATTTATTTATCCTTTTTTTTTAACACTGTTACAATGTTACAATCTAAGCAACTGCTGAATCAAATGACGATTATACTAACATTAAGCTATAGATCACCTCCTTAAACAGACACTGGGAATTACATTTCTGTGGTGCTACACAGCACTTTTAAAGTAGGCTGTTGCAATTATGCCACACAATTACCTAAGTGGCCCTGATTCAGGAATGTATTAAACATGCTTAAAATTAAATTAAAATGAAGCTTGTGTTTAAATACTATCCTACATAGGAAAGTGTCCTAATTTTTTTTTCTGTTAGGTAGAAAATTGCTGCATTAAATCAATAGGTACTTTATTCAGGTATTCACTGTCATCCCCAGGAACGTTTGCACTGAAGCCACAGACAGATGGCATCCCAAAGGTGTTAAAATAGCCATCCCTATTGTCCCATCATTACAGCTTTTCCTCCCCCAGTCTGTGGCATATCACAGGGCAATGGATGAAGATGCATGCTTGGCTGTTGGGAGTGGGGGCAGTACCCAGCAGTATGATTTCCACAGTAAAAATGTCAATCAAAGTGTCTCTTCTCAATGTTAGACTGGACAGATCCTGGGCAAAGAAGATGGAGATTTAGTTATGTGAGCATTTCCTTCATCTTTTGGAGTAGATTCAAGCCTACATTTCTCACCCCTAAGTAAAGCACTTTAATCACTATGGTGATGGCTATTTAATAAGGGAAGAGCATGGTTCTTATTCTTCTGAACATAATAGAATTAAGTTTTGTTGGATTGACAAAAAAGAAAGAGTCACAAAAGCTCCAAAACCTCAAGCTGCAATTCCTTGCTCAGTGGCAAGCTCTTGGCACTTTCTTGGCTTCTGTTCCCTCTTGTAAAGATTATTTCATGTAGAAGACATACATTGCCTAGAGTTCAAGTTTACCCCTCTTCCAACTAAATGTCCTTACACTGATAGCAAAAATTTATATTGAGTCTTGTTCTCTGAAATTTTATTTGCTGATTCTTGACTCTACCTCTCTGTCTTGTGGAAGCCTCATCTAAAGGAGGACTGGGGAATAGAAAACTAGATTTTCAGTTTTCCAAGTGGTAAATCAATAACTAAATACTGTAATGATAATATTCCCCTTGTATCAGTCATTAGGCTGTAAGCATGACTTCTTACCTCAGCCTTTTCTTGTCGAGAAGGATTTTTCCCTTACAAGTCAGTGGCTATTTGTACAACTTTACTCCTCAGATGTTTTTTAAAGGCTGGACCTCACCTCCCCCCTTGCAGAGGAGAAAGAGTTCTTTAGCTCTGCTTCTGCACTCAGAAAAGGATTTAAAGAATTGAAGGAACCAGGTCATACCACAGCAGTTAATCTAAGGGACTGGACCATCAAAGAAGATAGTGTGAACTTTAGACAACGTGAATATTCAGGTAAAAATTTCCCATTTGAAGAGTAAGTACATCACCAACGTTGCAATTCACAAGTGAATTCTTGTTGCTTTCGCTGGCTCTCTTTTGGAGTGTTTCACTTTGCCACTTTCTCTCAAAGGTTGTGGTCTTAATGTCCCTTTAGGAGTAGCCAAGTGATGTAAAGGACTGGGCACCTCATATCTCAGGGGTTAAAGGAAACAAACAAGCAAACAAGCAAACAAAGCAAAACAGAAAAAAAAAAGGTCCTTATTTTTCTCTCGGCATTTTGTTTTCATGACATAATGTTTGAAAATAATAAACTCCAAAAGTTTGGGAAATAATATACAGATTTCAGCTTATAGAGATGTGACAAGAAAAAGAAAGCAAGGTACCAAATGTTTACCTCTATGCTGAGCATCAATGATCCTCCCAACAGACATAACAGTAGGTGGTTTTCTTCTTCCAGAGGTTTTGAAGAACACTGGAAATAGAACATGAGAATCAGTCCTTAGGAGTGGATTTGTACAAGAAATAATATAATGAATGGCCAGTCTCTTCGCGAACGAAGAACTGGGGAAGGTCTTTCCACCTTCCAGCCTGCGCATTGGATTTTTTAGGTGAGACACAGTGTGCGCGGAACTGAGCCCACCCTTTAATCCTGAGGTTCATCTGCCGGGGCCAAGCACGCTTGGACGGTGGCAGCGAGGTCCTCAGGACGTAGATGGATTGCC
>NW_020955203.1:1877767-1900750 GCF_003031625.1 Empidonax traillii
GGGGAAGGTCTTTCCACCTTCCAGCCTGCGCATTGGATTTTTTAGGTGAGACACAGTGTGCGCGGAACTGAGCCCACCCTTTAATCCTGAGGTTCATCTGCCGGGGCCAAGCACGCTTGGACGGTGGCAGCGAGGTCCTCAGGACGTAGATGGATTGCCTTATGGGCTAACGAGCTCCATCTGCCCGGGTACAAGAAATAATATAATACCATGTAGTTGAACATCTGTGTGTTTTCTGTAATAATGTGTTTTCATTTCTACTATTTCATAACTGTTAAAATTTTTATTTAACTCAAATAATTATGTTTTTTTCCTTCTTTACTCTTTTCTTTTATTCTTCATTGACTACTTGTCCCTTTATCACTCAGAAGGAAAAGAAATGAGTATTTAGAAAGGTACTTGGTATATTAAAAGAAAGCCAAAACTTAATGCATTTTTGCCTTACAAAAAATTTTCTGTGCTGTTTAAGGTCATTACACTGAATTATTTGTGCAAAAGCTACATAATGAAAATCTTTTAAAAGGAAACTTCAGTGCTTTCTTATTTATAATGAACTTAGAGGTACATTGAACAGGTAAAATATATTTCAGTAGGTATGTTGAACAGGTAGGTATATTTAATTGCTTACATATTAATTCAAAGGAGAAGCTATTCAGATGCTGTTATTTTTCTCATCTCTCAGTTGCAATAAGTGTTTTAAATTAAAGCACTTGCTCTGAAATCAAATGGCTATGAGTTAACGTGGACTCAGGAACACTGAAGTGATCTCTTGGCAAGGGTCAGGCTGTGTATATACATAGATCTGGCCCTTAGAAATACTTTTACGTCCTTTAATTTCTTATTCATGACTATCTTCATCGGTTTCAAATGAGTTGACCTCACATGCCCAAATCTAGACAAAGCAAATTCAAGTTTAAACTCAGCCTGGTGGGGGTGGGTGGTGGTGTGGCATGTGAGCAGTACTAAAATGTGAAGATGTTTTCTTGAAATACATTTTGAGCATGTATCTTGATAGCTAGAGAAGAGACTATATTTACAAGTGGATTTATAGCCAACTAATGTAGCTTTCATTTGGAAGAGCAAAATGCAGTGAGTTAAAAACTACCCTGATAATAATTGTAACAGGCTGATTTGTGTTACTAGGAAACTTTTTTCTCTTACTTGTGTTGTGGTTTTAAAAACTCTTTGTAGCACAATTCTTTATCAATGTTTCCACAGTATAAACTCTGACATCTCTTGTGAAAAATGAGTGTGTCTTTGTTGCCACTTTTGATGGAAAACCTTGGGATTAGATGAAGCTGGGAAAGTGAACACTGACAATGAAAGACCTTCAGGACCTCGCTCTGTTTTTCAGAACACCCTTTCTCATCTGAAGTACTAATGACAAAGTTATATTCTTCTGATATGATTACCCAACTTGCTGTGGAGGTCAACAAAAATAGGACATAAGCAGATCCCTATATTATACTCACCTCTGTGGGTATTGAAACTCTGTTCCTATAACTATCACTGACACAGACACCAAGATATTGTGCATTGCCACAGCACCTAGGGGTCAGACCATGCAAGCCTTAGTCTTTTCTGCAATCCACACATTCCTAGAGGTTTTGTTGGAGGCAAGCTCCTGATTTGACCCAGAATCTTATAAAATAAGATTTAAAAAATCACACACCGCGTTCAACTTTTTCCCCCTCTTTATTCTCAGCTTCTCCCCCCCCATCCCATCACATCTCAAAATGCCTCTTCACCTCAGTAAGATTTTGACATTTGGGAAAAACTCACTTAAAAAAAAAAAAAAAAAAAAAAAAAGGATAAAACAGCTTGGCACAAGGGAGCTGCAGCTCTTCAGTTCCCATTAGAATTTCTGAAACGACAATAGCTGAAAGGTTAGGGCAAAACCTATTAGAAAAGAAAAGTTGAGGTAAATCAGGTGAGCTCATCGAAGAAAATAGGGAAAGATTGGTTCCCTTTTGGGATTAGGTCTAATTAAGGTGAGCAAGCAGCTGTGCCTGTTTGGAATAACAATTGTGCTAGCATGTCACTTTTTTTCTGCTTAGTTGAAATTTATATAGTTTGGGAATGGTGGATGTAAGAAAATTAGAGCTCATTTAGAATCTGTTGAAAGGACACTGCGCCTTCATTATTAGTTTTGCATCTGAATTTTCCTGGGGCTGTCCTCTCACTGTTATAGGTAATGGATTTTTTCCCAGATGTAATTGGATGAGTTTAATTTTTTCTTTCATTACCTGTCTAGAAGCCCTCTGCCCCTATTTCCCTTTGTGTTTTATTAGGACTGTAACCCCTATTTAAATAAAGGCTTTGATTGTGATTATATATGTTCAATCAGCACTTTCTGATTGAATAGTTCTGGTCACACAACGCTCTTGCCTAGCATTTTTTACTAATTACATTTTAGCCATGGTTGTGTACTGTAGAACTTAAAACAGTGTTTGCTTTATACCTTTAAACTCTGACTAAAACTTTGTACATCCCATGGGCCAAAGTACTTGTAGAAAATGCAGGCATTTTCTGATCCTGTTATATATGAGCTGAGCTCATGTACCATGAGGTGTATGAGGTCACAGTAGCTGCCCACTAAAAAGATGTAGCACTGATTACATCCTCTCCAGAGTATCTGGATATATAAAAGAAGTCAGCTCCATTTTTAAAGTGTTCTGTAGTTTTGATTTTCAGAGTTTTCTTGTGGGTTTTGGTTTGGTTTGGTTCTCGTGGAGGTTTTCTTGCATGGTTAGTTGTTCTGGGTTTCGTTGCACTTTGATTTTGTTTTGTTTTGGTTTGGTTTGGTTTTTTGGGGGGGGTTGTTTTTGTTTTGTTTTAAGTTTCAAGATATATTTTCTTCCATTGGTAAGTTTTAAAATTACTGTTACTCTGTAAAACCTTGTTGAGTTTTCTACTGTCAGAAATGACTGACTATACAGGAAATTTACTTCTTACAAACATCTTATTTATTCCAACGCAATTCTGGTATTCTCACAGCATAGGATTTACAGCAGGTAGAAGGAATTCCAATTGAGGCCTCTAGGTTTTACAAAGCTCATCAGGAACAGACTATATTCCTGTAAATTCTCCTCAGTGTCTTTAGCTCCTGTAATTAATATAAAAGATCTAATGAAAATTTTTGATTACAGTTGTAACAATTCAGTTCAGGATTTTAACTTTGGGAATCTAAAGACCTATCTTATTCCAGCCTCCTACATTAATACATTCATTATATTTCTTTCCATGGTGCTTTAAATCAGGTTAAGCCTCCTTGAGTTAACAGCACCCTCCTGGAGACATTTGGGGCCACTCTTTAAAGTGAATGCAAGGTGGCTTCAACACATGATCAAATCAAAATGGTAGTTTTTGGTATCATTCCACATTACCTCTCAGGAAAAGTGATTACACAAAGCTGCAGAAAATAAGCATCTAGTCTGACAAAACTCACAGGAACTCCTTATACATTTCAGATCAGAGTGCTGGAACACCTTTCCTGTGGGGAAAGGTGGACAGAGTTGGGGTTGTTCATCCTGCAGGAGAGAAGGCTCTGGGGAGACTTTAGAGTACCTTCCAGTACCTAAAGGGAGCTTATAAAAAGGAGGGAAAGTGACTTTTTATACTGGCAGAGAGTGATAGAGTAAGGGTGGAGGATGGTTTTAAACTAAAAGAAGTTAGGTTTCGAGGAGGTATTAGGAAGAAATTGTTTAGTGCGAAGATGGTGAGGCACTGACACAGGTTACTCAGTGAAGCTGTGGTTGCCTCATTCCTGGAAGTGTTGAAGGCCAGGTTGGATGGGACTGAAAGCAACCTGGTCTAGTGGAAGTTGTCCCTGTCCATGGCAGGGAGATGGTAACTAGATGATCTCTAAGGTCCTTCCTATCTAAGCCAGTCTATGATTCATTCTGTGATCTCCAGGTCTATAGCTATGATTAAAGAATCTGTCTCAGGATTTAGGAGTGAAAAAAGTACCAGAAATTCCAAGTTTTTCTTGTAACTGGTCCAGGAACCTAGGTCTAGAACTTTAGTCTAAATTAAACAAAACTGTCACCAGCTGTGGGATACACCAACATCACACTATAGAATGTTGCTACCATCATGTTTACAAGATCTGCTTCTTCAGGGTATGGGTGCTTAGAGATATTGAATGGATACCTTGTTATCTATATATTTCCAGCATTATTTTGTCATCTGCAGATGCAATTTGAACAGATCTCTTTGGTATTTCAGTTTCAAAACATTTTCATCCATCATATTATTACAAAATGACTAAACAGTGGGTGGTTATAAGAGATCACTTTTGGAGGAAGCTTACAGATTGCTTTTATTGTCATCCTATTGTGCATACAAACAGCTTGTATCCCTCCATACATATTTATATAACTTAGATGTTTTACAATTCTTTTATCCTGAATAATTTCAATACCACAGAAAAGCTACTTCAAAATCAGCAGATAAAGGTAAATAATAATAATAGAACCCTGTCTTTATAAATAAATAAATAAATAAGACAAATTAAGCTTCTCACCCTAAAAACACAGTAGTTACTGCAGTTTTTCGGAGAACTGTCATCAGACTTAACATAATGAATTCAAAACTTCTTAGTTTCAGAGGCTCAAAAGGCTAAAGCATCAAGAATTTTACTGACAAAAGAAAAGCTGCCTCTGAAAACAGGTGGATGAGAATTCATGAGAATGTGGTGAAATACGACATTAAAACATCTACTTGCAACATTCTCAAAAAATGTTTCAGAATTTCTAGCACCCACTTGATGAGTTTGCTTTCCTCCACTCACTCAGTTCCTTGGTTATCTCTACTGCACACGTGGTGTCTCCAAACCTTACTGATCCAACCATTTTCTTTGGTGATGATCCTTCAATTTGGATTTTAGGAATAATATAGTCACAAACCAGTTCCTGATTACCCAGGAGCAAACTTCTTTCCTTGAGATAGATCACAGAGGCAATACAGAGCTGAACATTCACCAGCACAGAACAGAGCAAGGGAAGAATGTAATATAAAGGTCACATAATTTGCAAAAAGAAGGCAGAGGTGACATCAGAAAGACCAGAGCTTTGTGCCAAATGCTGATTTCATACCTTCCAGGGCAAGGTAAGTCTGCCAATAGTCTGCAAAATTAATTTACAAAACTTCAGAATATGCGAAGGTGGTATTTAGCAGAATGATTTCAAAGAAAAATATAGTGAATTCATATAGAAATTTTATTAGTGATTCCTATGGAGTATAATGACTTTTTGAAAATTGCAGCAAGAAATTCTGAAACTAACAACACTAACAACAGTTTTCTTGCTGGTCTCTCCCCTTTTTAAAGTATTTTCATAGTTTTAGTATTGACATACAGGGAAAATAATGAAGTCTTGTATATACAGCATACATATTGCAGGCAGTCATGCTTTATTTTTATGCAAAAATACTGAAAATAGCCATTGAATTTTTTACATTATATTTGTATTGCAAACAGCTTTGCGGACATCCTAGTAAAGGTTGTAATGAAGCTACATCAAACAAACAAGTGATGAATTTTTTATTTTATTTTATTTTATTGAGGATGAATTGTCACAATTCCTTTTCTTTTTTTTTCCTGTCCTCACACTAAAAACAGCATCTGCTATTAAGCATGAGCTTCAGTTAAAAATGAAATGAAAAATGAAAGAGAAATGGCTTTCTCAGGGGAATTTAAACTAAAGTATAGACTTTTTTATTATTGTGGTTTTTTTTTCCCTAAATTAAAATAATAACAGTTGATTGGGGCATATTTTCCTCAGCCATTCTTTTCTTTTCTGTTTTTTTTTTTTTCTCTTTTTTAAGGACTTGCTTCCCAGAAGTTCCAAATCTCATATGGCAGAGAGAGTAATATATTCTTTTTGCCATTTGAAATATATTCTAAACATTACTTTTAGCTTATTTGGTTGGTTACGTCTCTTAGCAGCTAATAAGGACATTGATATAATACTTCCAGTGCAAAAGGATTCCAGACATCAGTTCTTAATGCAAATGGAGTCTGTTTTGTAGGAGGAATTAACAAATTTACTCATTACCAAGTTCTCCATGGAATTATAGCCACCAATGGATAACTGAAATTAGGGCAGTTATCTAACCTAAGTCTATAACATTTTATACTATAAGGAAATTATCCTCCACCCTCCAATAAGCCTTTTGGGGAAAATTTAACTTTAGAAGAATATAATTACTATGGATATGCAAATAATGGGGGTTTTCATGAATATTCATTCAAATAGAGAGCAATCTCTGTGATTATTTTGTGATCTTCTGTGACAAACAGTCATAAGTTCTGATTTTGCTGACATTAGCAGTTTCAAAACTGAAAATGTATTGTAGAGAGTTCATTTATTGGACTAGCATGTTATTTTTCTATTCATCACTGTATAATTATGTCAGTAGTCAGGCCTCACATTCAGTTCTCAAGTGCTCAATAAACCCATAGCACTGCTACACTATTTTTAGGTTAAAACTTTGATGATACAGATTATTTGCAATCTACAATATTTTGCAGATATAGCATAAACTTGGGTATTATTACAATTACTGATTAAAAAAAAATATTTAAAAAATCTATTTCTTATTGATTATGTCAACACAATGGAAACGAATATATAAGTCCTTTTCATTTCATCCTCTGGGAAGACATCTGCTGACAGATATAGATAGTATTTATACTATAGAGGAAATCAGTATCTAAGCTAATGGAGGTCTAGTCAATGCAAACTCTAGAAGGATTTTTAGCTGAAAAAACTGCAGGGGCTTGACTTAGGGAGCTATTCAGGCCTATCTCATAGGCTCATGCATTTTTTCTGCAGATGCTGCTGCAGTTTGGCTTACCTGTTGTATAGGAGTCTTCTTCCAGGTCAGTATGGATATCTTTGGATAGGTTGGCTTTGAACACCTAAGTATGGGCAGCTAAACTGAACTCCATGACCCCACATGAGTGCCCCTAACGCTGGAGAAAATGTAGGTTGTTGCGGTGCACTGGCTGCTGTCAGGAATCTGCCAATCAGAAAAGTAAAGGGAAATTGAACTATTTTCTCCTTTTTTTTGGTGGGTTTGTTTGTTGGGTTTTTTTGAGACCTCTGTGTTGTACTTTTAGTAATTGAGCACTCATTTACTTAAAAATAATAAATTTTGAGTAGCATTCATGTTGAGATAATTCAACTAATAATGCTCTAAGGAGCTGACTTAAGCAATGGATTGTTGGACATTTTAAATTATGACACGCTATTTCTGTAGAAGCTGAGCACTATGCAAAAAATAATTCAGCATCCAGTAGGAGGAAAAGAAAGAAGCAAAAAAGAGATGGCTGTAGCTCTATGGTTAAAGATCCCAGCTGAAAGATGTTTGTTTTGCATGAATTTGACCAACTGTCTGATGGAATATCCAAACAATCTGAAGAATCTCACATGCAATGAAGGTGGATGAAGAAACCATAGATGAAATAGTTATAACAATATAATTAACAAGAACTATAGCAATTTTACTTCAAGTTGAAATTTCTAAGTCTATATTACTTGATACTTAATACTGCCAATACTAATAAAAAGTAGAGTCCAAATGTATTATTCTTGTATAATCAAATCCAGTGCATGTTCAGCTCTTGACTGCCTTATGCAGCTCACAATAGATAAAACTCAGGTAACTTCCAGTGATGATTTACAATGTCTCTGGCAAGAGCTTATCACTGGAACAATGATGATGCCATAGTACATCAGGAATAGGTCTGAGAGTCTTTTTAATGAATATCACTTTAATTTGCAAAAAGTTAAGCAGAGATACTACTCAATTTGGTACATTGTCTATGTAATTCACTTCATGAGGTTGATAATCAGCCTGGGCAGCACACTTACACAGAAAGAAAGTTAGCTAAGATTTCACTCATAAATTTCACCGTTGCTTTCAGGCAGGGAAGTGCTGTAAATCATAATCTACTTCACAGATGATGTAAAAGATATGTTTGGTTTATAGTATCTTCTTACCGACTGTCAGACATATCATGGATGATGCTCACAGACTTGAGCCCTTGATGGAAAGCCTTCAAAGGTACACAGCCATGACTTTCAGCTACCAAGAACAGCAGATATGTCCCTGGAGCTGAACAAACACCCGGGGAATACTTTTATTTGAATGTATCACCCTCAGTCGATGGAAATCACTTTTCCTCTGGAGGAAAGTTCGCACTTTTTAGGCAGGATTAGCAAAACCTCACGTAGGTGCAACTGTCACGGTAAAAAGGTGAAGAGGGTTCTACAGGAACACAACTATTCCAGTATAATAATGCTGGAATCACTTCCCATAAGGCCAGCTAATGGGGAAAGATGGAGAAGAAGCAGTTTCCAAAGTCCCACTTTGCTTACAGTAAATTAATGCCTGTGGTGAACACAGATAAATTGAAGGTAATAACAAAGTTAGCAATCTTACGTCTTGGATTCCATTTATCTACTTGAATCCTAGGTATATGCTTTTTTACCAAAGCACATTCCTCCTCTTCAAACTGCATTTCTGAGGTTTCAGTCTAAATAGCTGTGCTGAGAGTCTATCAGTACTTATGACGGCAAAGTATTTTCAAATTCTCAGAATTTAGATTAACAAAACTCATTATATTATTCAGTAAAACTTTACTAAATGGAATTTTTCAAGTAGGAAGGAAGTCTAAAATGAACTAAGCTGTCTTTCTAAGCTAGTTTTAACACAACACCTGAATGCTTCGTCCTGCAAAGTGCTGATCTATCCCCCACAAAACACACACCCCAGGAAACAGCACTGTCTGTCAGCCAAGGCAACAGGGCTGTGTACCTAATGAGAGAGTTTTCTCTTCCCTTCAGCAACCCTGGAACTGGAAAGATCACAGAGTTTAGCAAGGCAGGAATACAGGACTCGATTTCCAATTCTTTCTTTTTTACAGACATGGTTTCTGAAGGGCGAAGTTCTTTTGAGATGGTAAAAGGATTACTCCACTGATGCATATCATCAGCTTATATTTAGGAGCAAAGCTGGAAGTGACTTGGAAAGAAGGGAATTCTGTTACCTTACTAATTGAATCGGAATGTCTTATTAGTATCCTCTCTCAGTAATCTGATATGAAAGTCACTAATATGATACGACTGTAACATAGTATTAGCAACAATATATTCTGATATGATATGAATGCTAATGCAATACAAAGGAATGTTGCTAATGTGCTAATCGGATAAGATATTGCTAATGAGATATGAGAGACTCCACTAAAAAAAAAAAATTATATTACTTCCCCTAACTTTTTGAAGACAGCATTAACCTTGCTCACCAGCAATACTGGAAAATGTCCTTTTGTTCTTTCCTGGGCATTTAGGTTTCTGTCTGTCCACATTTCAGCTTTTTAGACACTGTGATTTTACTGACAGAATACCTGGACTCAGTAACAAAGGGAATAAATAAGTGCAGAGTGATTTGTGAGTTTCAGAGCAATACACGCTGATCTAGTAGTTATTTAGCTTCAGAAAAATGTGTAGATTTAAGCAACTTCCACAGAATCACAGAATCATTTAGGTCAGAAAAGGCCTTTAAGATCAAGTCCAACCAGCATTAATCCAGCATTGCCAAGTGCAACACTGAACCATGTCCCCAAGTGCCACATCTACAGCTTCAGGGATGGTGACTCCACCAATTCCCTGACCAGTCTGTTCCAAGGCCCACCCTTTCGGTGAAGAATTTTTACTTTATATTTAACTCAACTGCACCTTAAGGCCATTTCCTCTCCTCCTATCATTTGCTACCTGGGAGAAAACACTGACCCCTACCTGGCTACAGCCTCCTTTCAGGCAGTTGTAGGCAGCAAGAAGGTCTCCCAAGAAGGTCTCCCCTGAGCCTCTTTTTCTTCAGGCTAAAGAAGAACAGTCTTTTTTTTTTTTTTTGAGACCTCTGTGCTGTACCCAGTCAGATAATCTGCAATATCCTTGCAAAACTTAGGATTTAAGGCTCACAAGATCCAGGTGGAGGCATGTGGTGTCATTTCTCACATTACACAGGAAGAATTAAGGTCAGAAAAGTGAGTTATCTACATCATAAATAGATGTGAGTCTGGACTTCTCTTGTAGATTTTCTTTTAAATTTTTTTTTTTATTTTTTACCTTTTTCTTTTCTTTTTTCTTTTTTCTTTTCTTTTTTCTTTTCTTTTTTCTTTTCTTTTTTTTTTCTTTTTCCTTTCTTCCTTTGTCTTATTTTTGCTTTTTTTCATTTTCATTCTAATTATTATTTTTATTTTTCATTGCTTGGTGTGTTCTCTGGAATTAATAAAATTGTGCTGGTGTTAAGGTACTAGGCTTAGTTGCCTAGTTTCCCCATCTATGAGACACCAAATGGAAAAAAGACACATATAAGCTAAAGTCCAAAGTTTTTAAGCTAATTTGCCTGAAATGTTGCACACTTGATACCTGGGATATACTTCAGGTAGAAATCAGAGAAGCTCTGCTGACTTCAGTGAAGTTATGACCCCTGTGCTAAATGCACCTACGCATTTGAGAAAGATATTAATTTTTTCTTTTAATGGAGGGAATGAAAACGCAAACCATCTTACAGCTGCTACTTTTGCAATTTTCACTCTTAGATCAGAGGTGGGAAACCTGCATCATAGGTGTTAGGATTTAGAGATTTAAACAGTATATTTTAAAATTACCGTTTGGGTGTAGAAACATAACCTGTGTTATGAAAAAAAAAACACACACAAGATATTTATTGGTTTCCCTTTCATTTATGCATAACTGGAGAGAGAGAGTATAATCTAAAAAGAAAATGCTTATACATCTGAGATAAAGGCTGCGTTGAACTCTTCAAGTTATTGTTATTTAAGAGAAGTGTTATAAAGACCAAAGTGGAGCTTTGGAATGACAAATCTTTAGCTTAAAAAAAATATTTTTTTTAATTGTTTTTTTCAATAGACATGACTGCTAAGCAGAAATGCCTCGTAAAGGGTGTGATGTGTGTGGTGGTTTGATGTTATTTTTATTGTTTCTTTGTTTGTTTTTGTATCATATTTTCATACTTAGAGTTAAACTGACATGACTTTCATAAGAGTTTCCTCTTTTCTAGTGCTTGGCAGCTTGTAGGCAGAATCTCTCTTCCCAAAAACAGTTACTACATAAGTTAGAACAGGAGCAAGGGACAGGACACATAACCTTTCTTCTTTTGCTTCTTGGGTCTTTTTTTTAGTGCCATTTTGGCAAACTTACGCAGTTATTTTGTGGTTTAGATTATCTGCAAAATGGGTGTATTAATAATTACCTTCTTGCAGAGGTAATTATAAACTGTTTAATACTGATTAATAATTAGAAATGTTTTAATCCCCTTACAGGAAGGGAATTAAATGCAAAGTACTATTATGACTGTTAATAATGTACAGTGAACTTTCATGCTTATATGTAGTGGTTTCCTCTTTTATCCATTTCCCAGCTTAACACTTAGTTTTTAAATTGAAACTATATTAGGCAAGGTTATTCAGGAGAAAGTAGAATGGTGGATTCAAGGGTAAATTTGAGGTAGGGGGTGGGTTATTGAAGGGAAATGAAGCCACTGACTTCATTGTGTCTTACAATAGAATGGAGGAAAGCAGCACAAAAGAACTATTAGTATTAATATGAATAATGACCTATAAATATTCCACTTGTTAACCATGTAATCAATTCTCTGGTCTCAATGGATGTCTATCTTCTCTTTTGTATATTTGTATATTATAATTTAAATGCATACATTATAATGACTTTTTTGGCTTACTGGTTTAATGTATGAGAGATTATTCATTTAGCAGTCAGATATTTATTCATTTATATTGGATTGGAATTGCAAAGTCCTTGCTTAGCAGATTTAGTACACTAAGTAGTTATTCCATAGGGTAGTAAGGTTAAAAGGGATATGATGCAGGGGTTTCTAAAGCTGACAGAGGCATCTGGTGCTCAGCTTTGGGTACTGCTCGTAGACATATTGCTTAGGCAGGTTTCAGTCATAGCCATCCTGTTGGATCCCCAGTGTCAGATGTGTGAGCTCCATGCCAGAAAAGCATACATTTGTTATTAAATCGTAGTCTGCTGGCACTTGTTGAGCATTTGCAAGTTGGCAGGCTGAAAATGAAAGGTTCAAACATTTGTCTCACTGTCCTGTCCCACCTGTGCCACCTCCCAGGTTCTTGTGTGGCCTAATTAGAAAAGACCATGATGTTGTCTCTGTCCAGCAATAAATGAAACACCTCTTTTAACAACAGTTTCCATCACAAATACAAAGCATAACCCCGTACAAGCAGCCATGGGACAATATACTCTATCCCAACCTAAACCAGTGAAACAGACACTGGTTCCCAAATGCGCAGCTGCAAATATCTTGCTTATTATCTTCTTACAGGTAAATGCCTTTCTCAATTAATGGATCTGGAGGTCATGTAAATCATGATTGCTCTCAAAAGAAGTAGTCTATGAACATATTTCCTTAGAGAAAAGGATTTTGAAAGTTATGGGGTGTATGTGGGGGGGAAGACCTAAAAAAAAAACCTCTCTACTTTATTTTGTGTCTTGCAATGCTATTTTTTTAGACGGTAAGGATTCAGCTTCATCTTCAAAATATAACAAGTTGACTGTGGAGTGTTGTATTCTGGATATCTGAGCTGTCTAAAATGTCACTGAAGTTCTAAGAAAATGAATATTCAGTGACCACAAAGGTCAATCAAATAGTCAGAGATGCTTGTAGAGATGGAAGAATAGGGGAACATCTGCATAAACATATGCAAGCAGTCCAGCTGCTGACCCTTGCTCTCACACAGATATCTGTCTACTCTTCCATCTCAACAAGTGTTTATATAGGAATAGATGTGCAGAAAGACATATGGAGAGCCACATGTTGATGGATGATTGGTTGGCTGAGGCTGTCACAGAGCAAAAAGCAGCGATGAATAATTTTGCTAGGGTTGAGAGCTAGTACTTTTAGAGCCCTGCACATTCTGGAAACTGGAATTCCTCACTGTCGTTGTCACTGAGGGGGCAGCTTCCCCAAAGAGCATCCCAGATTGATCTCTCCTCCAGTTCTTACAGGACAGTGGTTTTTTTAGGTGCTCTCTCAAGTCTTTAGCTTCTTTTGGCTTAGAGAGAGAAAACTCCAAGAGCAGTGTCCCACCTACTGGGCATTTCAATTTGAATGAGAAGAGAACAATGTTTCATTCTGGAAGGGACTTAATCATTTTACCCGTAACATTGCTCAGATTTCTCACAGGTTTCCATTGCTGTCTAAATTAATAATGTTCCTCACTCCCTCCCTCTTCCTTGTACAAACTTGGCTTTGATTCCATTTATTCCTTTCCTTCTGATAGACTACAGAGATGTTCATCCAAAGTCATAAATCCTCACAGGTATGATACACAATAGAGATTTTTGGGTCCGACACTGACTTCAGAATCTCTTTTGACAACATTATCTTCTACCTTTTTAATTTTCAGGACAAAAAATTTCTGTAAAATTGAAATATTTTGTCTTAAAAACATAGATCTTTGTTGTAACTTTGTACCCTTTAAATAGGGATAGGAGCCACTATGAAAAGTTCCTCTTCCCATTTTACCTGGTCAGCTTACAGTATTGGCTACTATTTTGTACTACTTGAGAAACAGCCATCCTCTCTTTATCCACAGTAATTATTGTTCTCTTTGGCCCTGAGGAGCTTAAAGAAAATGTATTCCTCATGGCTAGGGTGTTGTGGTTTTTTTTTTGATTTCTTTGATTGGTTTGGTTGGGGTTGGTTGTTTTTTTTTTTTGTTTGTTTGCTGGATTTTTTTGTTGTTTCTGTTGTTGGTGGTTTTGACTTTTGTGGGGTTTTGACTGGTTGTTTTGGGTTTTGGGGGGTTTTTCTGGTTTTTCTTTTCATTTTTCCACCTTGAGTTGGATTATCAGGGTTATTGGAATTTAAATTTGGATTTGTTTTATGTCTTTTAGTTAAGATAGTATTACTGGAGTTAAAAACTGTTTAAAAAATGAATTTTTCTTCTATTGCTACTTTTCTGTAGTATTTAATCAAGGGATTCTTGATGTCAGTCTATTTGCATTTATATTGCAATTTTAAAGCAGGTACTCTATAAAACTTTTTTTTTTTTAAAGGAACTGAAATGAACTATTAGCTAAACTGCTAGAGTGAATGGACAAGTCAAATATGAGAGGTTTCAGCCTGTTTGCTTCAAAAATTCATGTATGAGACATTGTACATGTGGTTTTGCCCATTTTCTAGCTATAGAAAATTTCCCCTTTCACAGAATTATATTAAAAAAAAAAAAAAAGGCAACAAAATACCCTCAACTGCAGTGAGACCACAAGCTGTGAAAATTACCTCTGATACACTCTCAGGTTTTGTTTTGGTTTCGTTTTCTTTTGTGTGTTACATGTTATGTTAGGTAATTGTTATGGATTCTTAGGCATTTTCAAGTAATTTTCCTTCTTCAGAATGAATCTCAGCCACCAGATCATATACTCTTCTCCACCAGAAAATTCGGGTTTAATGAAAGGGAACTCTAATGACACAATTTGAAAAGTTGTTTAAACAGATTTTTATCACAACCTATTTTATTACAGTTTTTCCAGAATCCCCCTGAAACAAATATTCACGGAAGTGGCAATCTAACTTTCAAGCAAATGGAAACATTTCACAGCTTATAATGTTTTCAATTCACAGGGAATGTTAATCTGGGCTAGCACAGGGTGTCCCAACATCTTGCATTCAAAGTACACCCTGACCATTGATTGCTAACAGATGTCATTCATCCTTTTTTCATTCTTTTCTCAAGAAAGGGAGGATATGAGACCAGTGAATAAGGAGGAGGATATCAATCGGTCTTGCACAACATACACAGTAGAGCTGGCAGCAAGGCAGTGGTTTGTATTTTAATATAAAGAATTCAAAGGACTTAAGAGTAGTGTGAATTCAGGGTTTCAGGTGTGATTCATTGGACTTTAAATAGATATACACAGAGCAGACATTTTCATCTGAGCTAGTCACTGCATACTCTCTCTATAGTAAATGGAGAGAAGTAATCACATCCAAGGCGTGATTCCTCTCATTTTAAAGCAAGGTTCTAAAACATGCTGTGAAGCACATAATTCTGTTCACTGGCTATAAAGGAAGATTACCTAAGGTGCAGACACCATTGTACATGTGTAAAGCCTGATAAAAGCTAACTCTTAATTACCTAAGTATACAAATATATTTCTACTCTGCTTTTAAAAAGTCATATATGTTTATTCCTATTTATGCTCTGTTTAAGTGGCACTGTGAATCTCAAAACATACCCACCAGTCTTTGATTCTACAAATTCCTTAATCTGGCCCAGAAAGATTTGTCTAAACCATCCCCATTTTGTGTGTTAGGATTTGATAGAATTTAATAATAATTTAAAAGTCCCTCCAGGCTTTCAAATGACTCCAGATTATAATACTGAGGCTTCTCCCCCTCCTCTCCCCGCTCCCCAGAAGTGTCAGGATCTAGGGCTGTTTGCACTATCACACTGGCTTCAGCAATACCACACTTTTCCCTGTACTGACAAAAACAAACAAACAAACTAACAAACAAGAAAAAAAAAAAAAACAAACAAAAAACCAAACCAAACCAAAACAAAAAAAAACCCGCCTACCACATGATAGAAAAATCTCAGGTAAAGAATATGGGACTTAAAAAAACCCCCACCAAAACCCTAAGATGGGGTTTTTTGGTTTTGTTTTTGGTGTTTTTTTTAAGGAATTGTGTGTGTTGAGGGATTGGTTTGGTTTGGTTTTTTTTGCTCATTTGTTTGCTTGTTTGTTTATAAAATAAGAATGCTCCACAAGGAAGAACTGACAAAGCAAACACTGCCCCTAATCCCAGTCTTTCTTTTATACATATTCCCCTATGCGCTGCTTCTTAAGTGTCCTTTTGTTTGCTATGGTAATTTATGTCATTCTCTATTGTATTACACACCTAATGCACAGCTGGTCTCCTAATGTAGATTTCTTCACTCTTGTTTCCACGTAACCCTTCTTTGCACCAAGTACTTATCTTTACAATTATTTTCCATGGTCTCTGATTCTCTAGGCAGCATGATATTTGTGGTTGCCAAGCTGCTGGAGCAGCCTGGGCACATTCAAATCCAAATGTTAATGTTTTCTATTTCCTACATGGGTAAAATGGGAATTTTGTTTCTTTTAACCATGCAGCTCATTGTTCAATGCTTCTTGGTACCATCCCAAGCTGTAGGAAACTTATGAAAAAGAGAAATATATTTGGAGTATTTTTTTGGTTTTAATCAATCTGTGTTGCACAACATTGACACACACACACACACACACAACAACCAAAAAAAGTAGCAATCATTTCTTAACCATCTTGGATTTGAATGGTGCCCTTTCAGAGCAATTAAAACAGCTTACAATAGAAGTCTGAGCATTGTCCTGGACTCAGCTAGATGTGGGCAATCAGACAACTGGCAAGGTAGAGATGGCTCCACACCAAAATTTTAATACATTTACCTTTTGTTCTTTGTAAGGATTTCAGTAGAATTCTCAGTGCCATGGAAGGTGCACCATGGATGCAAATCTCTCTACATTTGCTGTACTATGTAAATGTAGTTTAGCTGCAGCTAAACTAAACTGAACTGAATGTACAGCAGAGACTGGAAAGAAATGAGTACCCAGGTATCTCCACAGTACCTGAGTTGGGTTAGTGAACTTGCCCTTACCCCACAGCCTCAGTCACAGCAGCAGTGACACTGGGGATAAACCGACCTTTTGGCATAGTTTTTAAAGCCAGAAGTAAGTCAGAGTGAATTCTCCATTAAGCTGTTTGGAAGGGAAACCTTAATAGCCTCTCATACCATGGTCCCATGTAAAGACTCCAGAGCACATTGTAAATAAAAGAATTTGAGAGTAAATGGCATCAGCAGTGCTGCTTCCTACTGCATGAACCTTAGAAAGGTGTGTTAGCTTCTGTGGGACTTTGAGGTTACTCATAAGATGCCTCTTTGACAGAGCTGTGTGCAGATGGCCTTGCACACAGAGAATTAGGACATGCACATCTTAGGGCACAAAACTTGGAAACAATAGACCAAAGAAAGAAATGCAAGAGACAACACACTTCTTTCTTTAATTTCTTCTTTCTTGCAAGAGCTTGCATAGGTCATTATTAGAACTGCCCTTAAATGGTTTAGATTTATTTCAGTTTTGCATAGAGGCTTTCCCAGAGATGTCACAAAGAGGTTGAATAAATAAAAAGCAAAGAGGCCAAGGAATGCACCCCTCACTAATGCACCATCCACCGTAGTAACTGACAGGTATACAAAACTGTTATATTCTCTTTTGTTGGAAACAAACAAACAAAACTATAACAACAATAAAACACCCAAGCCGAAGCATAAACCCAAAAGAAACCCCAGCAAACAAACAAAACCCAAAACACCCACAAACGAAAAACCTCACATACCTAGCCCAATAAAAAGCAAACCATTAAAAACCCCACCACAACTGAACAATCAAAAAGTAAAAAATAAACAAAACAAAACAAAAACCACAGACACCCCCCCAAAAACCAAACCAAAACAAATAAAACCAAAAAAAAACCAACAAAGTCCCACAGGAGGTTCCATTTCATCTTTGTCTCACCAAGATGATACAAAAGCCTAGGAAAAAATTATAAATAAAGCACCTCTTAAATCTGATGAGTGATTGAGCATCTCCAAACTCCATACCCCAGTGGGTGAAGGAGAGCATGAAATTCATTACTTTGGTATCTGCGCTGCTTTGTCCTGCTATCCTAAATTACTCTTCATTTTGGCTAATGTACTATTGCTTGCTAAGATCATCACTAACTGAATGATTTTCCTCCACCTGTCTAAAAAGGCATGAAAAGTAATGAATAGTCTAAGACATCCTCTCACCCCTAGAAAATGCCCCTTCCAGGTCAAGGTTAGAGTCAGAATGGTAAGAGGTGTGTGCGATGGGAACTTGTTTCTGTTGTAATTGCTAGCAGACTAAGCAGACCTGAGCCTCCAGGGATGTCAGTCCATCAGTGATAAATTGATACAAAATATTCTTGAAAAGTTTGTTTTGCTACCCTTATGCTAATATTTGCTTAGTGGTTACGAGTTTTGCGTGAAAAGCCTGCAATCCAGGGGAGAATGAGGCCCCTTAAATTAATAAATAAAAATAACAATGATGACATCAGGGTCAAGAGAAAGAATGGCTAATGAAAACCATCACCTGCACTCAGTCAGAGCATGAGAGTGAATCCAGCTTGATGTGCACAGGGGAATTCTGGGAATTTAACAATTAAAGGCTGTTTCTCCAGAGAAGAGGGGGCTCCATCTTACTCAACGTTGCTAATGAAGTGTAATTCATTTTACCTCTTCCCCACCTTTCAAAATCAAAGTTCAAGAGGCCGTAGCAGACAAATTTCAAAGGACAGGCATGCATACCTCTTGCAATGCTACTCATGCTCTTTAGGGAATATCCTCATGTTCTATTAATTATTGTACTTCTCTGGCATTATTATTCATGGACTAGCATCTCAAAATACTTGACTTAGCAGTGGTTCTGGAACTAATACTAATAAGTACAAGGCTGTGCCTTGGGTGAAACATGTTTTTCTTATGGGTACAACAGAGGGTAATACTATTCTTCACAATTCAGCCAATTTTTACTATGTTTGTTTTTTGGTTTTTTTGTGGGTTTTTTTTGGTTTTTTACATCTGTAAGCAGAAGGCAGTCATTTGGTTTATTATATTGGTTTTCATATTGAAGAGGCAGCGTTGGGAGCATATCATTGTGAGTGCTGGTGCTGCACCCAAACAAACACAACCCCAAACGGCAGTGCTGCCCTGTGACAAGCAGGTATCAACTGGCACAAGTGTGAAGAGGTAAGCTAGTCTCACACAGCTATTATAGATGTTTACTAGAGGTAACAAGCTTCTTTATAGGTTCACAAAGAGGTCGTAACCACAGCTGTGTGCAGACTCACTCAGGACACGGTGGAAAGCCTCAGTCCTGGCACAGCACTCACCTGGACATGAGATCGAATTGCATTGAAGTGGTGTTGTCTCAGACAATGGAGGTCACAGGAAAAAACAACTATCAAGTGACTAGCAATTAATATCATAGTTTGCAACGAGATTTTGGACTTACTACAGCCAAAGAAACTGACATCAGTAGCTTAAGTGACTGGAATATACTCCCTTTTGAAAGTCCTTGACATGAAATCTGTTCTGCATAACTGAAAGGCCAAAGAATCAATTTTTAAACTGAGTGAATTAACTGAAGCTTAAAATTTACATTTTTTCCCCCATACTTTTAGATAACTGAAGATTTTCAAAATAAAAAAGAATAAATTATGAATTTCATTAGTAGTTTTGTTTGTTTGTTTTTTCCCCTGACTCCTTAATCTAATTTTAGGGACTCAAGGAAACAGGAACTTCAGCCTAACTTTACTAAATGTTTCTAGTTAAATTTGAAAGTTTTCCCACCTGCATTTTGGACACTGTAGATGTTCATTAAGCTCTAAACAAGGATCCAAAATGAGCTTCAGTCTGAGCTTTTCCATGATGTAAGGATATATCCCTGTATGTCAGTTTAGTCTTTCTTTAACATGAAATGTTATCAATTGACATACTAACTGATGTTGAAATATGTAACTTACAATTATAAGAATTTTAAATAAACATTTCCATTGTTACGTATTTAAAAATGACTCAAAGTACATAATAGCTTATGAGCAATTTTAAATTTGAAAAATGGCAAGCATTTTATCGAGCAATCAGCTGTATATAATCCCCCCATGAACTGTACTGCTAGGAGAGAACAATTCCTTTTTTTTTTTTTATTTTACAGGGATGTGATTTCTTTTTCTGATTAAATAATAAATATTCTTTTATATATATATGTATAAAGATTTTGGCAAGAAAACAAGAAAGAAAAAAAACCTTAGGTTTTGACTGATCTTGGCATTTCTTTTACATATTGGATATCAGTATGAAGAGCAGATTGCAATGTTCAACTCTCTAATATATGCTGCAAAAGATTTCATTGATACTGCCATGCTGACTTGTTAGCCATTAAAAGTCTTTCATAGTAAATTCATTTCTACACATTGTTACCAGAGATTGCTTTGTTCAAGATGCTTTATTAGGATAGGGCAATTTTGTGGATGTCAAAAAACATGGAATACATATTACACTTTATGTACACCTGTATTATATATATCTAAAATGAAACAAGAAGCGCAACTTGATGACATATAATAACACAGTGTGTATTTTTGAAAAGTATATGGCAATTAGCGCTATAGTTTTAGAACAATGTGTGCTGTTATAGCTTTAATTCCAAAAATATACACGCTCTAATATGGTAGTTGTCAGCCCAGAAATATACGTGCTGTGATAGTTGTCATTATAGAAATATACATACTGTGATAGCTGTCATTGTGAAATACATACTCAGTAATAGATGTCAGCAGTGAAATATAATAATAATCACAACGTCTAGCATTTTTCATCCTGGGTCCAAAAGAGCTTTAAAAATATAGTATCATGCCCACTTTTCAGATAGAGGAATTGCTGTCCAGAGAGGATAAGTGTTTTGCCCAAGGTCATGAAGCAGACCCATGGTGGAGGTGGGAATGGCATGTAGATTTCTTTCTCTGGACATTGTACTACATCTCATAAAAAAAACAGTCTGCATGTGAAAGAAATGGATATTCTCCCACAATGGGCCCTGAGACTGTTTAGATACTGGCAGAACTGGCTGGGCACCTTCCAGAATCAAGGCTCATTCCCCTTGAATAGAGATAACAGTACAATTCACAACAAATCATTTATCTGACAAATTAGCTTCCTTCTACTTCCCAGCAGATCACAGCCTTCTCAGATTTATTTGTTATCTGACAGACTTTTCTGCCTTTTCTTTTTATTATTATTATTATTATGGAGCCTGTTGAAATACTGTGACTTTTTTTTTTTTCCTGCTGTTTAAACAGGGTGCTTATTTGCAATTGGTCAGAGAAATTTCATAATCTTAATACATTCTTCTTGACTGGTAAAAAAGCAAGCGTATCTCACTGAAAATATTTGCATCTTTAAAACTACCACTGCCAGAAGTAATAAGTGTTTGATAAACACATTCCTGGCAGGAAAATTCAGTGTCTTGAACGTTCACAGAAAATTGAGTGTCAGAGAATTAATCCAGGTAGAAATACACATAGGATTGTTTACAGTGTTTGTTGGACTCCAGAAATGAGATATATTAACTCTTAAGATTAGTCTCCACACAAAAGCTGATGCAATTAGGAGTGTTCAGCACAAGAAATACTGATAATAGAAAATGAATGTGTGAAAGTTGCTAGAAAAAATAATATGATTTAATAATAGCAATGCTGCCATTACAAGCCTAGATCATTGTGCAAAGAATGGTATAAGCATAGCATGGAATGATACATTTATTCAAAGTGGCCCTTGAAATTGGAATATTTTTAGTCAGTGATTTTTGTTTCCACACAGAATACTGCTGCCAGGTGAATTCTTTACAGATTGGAAGTCTGTCTCCAATGGCACTCTAAAAATATACAAAAAGTACATGTTCATAAGACCACAAGATTCCACAATAAATTTCTGGAGACTTTACACAGTGAAAGTTTGAGTACCAACCTGTCTACAAAATGTTTTTATTTACTTTATATAGAGCTGTTTAGGTCCAAATCTCATTCTTTCCCCTTTTCCATCTATGTGCAACTCTGTAATGACTGAAGAGAACCCTCGCACAATGAGTCAATCAGCCAAAAAAATACTTCAGCTTGTTCTTTTCCCTCGTACATTTTTAACTGTACTAAATTTCTGAAACTGTTATTATTAGAAGTATGTATTTGAAGCAGGTATTTGCCTTACTTATGTAGACAATGACAACAGGAAACTAATACAATACAGTGGAAGACCATCAAATACTGCATGAAGTGATGACAGTAGAAGAATGAAATGTACATATAAATGCTCCCACTAGCAGTAACTATGCAATTAAAATTTACGTGTGAAATGATCTTACCATGACTAGAAGAAAGTATTTATTGGGGAAAAAAATCCCCGTAAAATGGGAAACATCAGCACATCCCCATGTTTAAGTCCAGAGGAGATGAGTTAGAATCTAGAACCATCAAGGAACATTTTACCTGAAAAAGGTAGGAGAATATTCAATGATGTTTTTAAGTCTCCAGTGCTCTCCTTCTCCTAGGATTGTCCTATCAAGCTGGTAATATCAAGCTCTGAAGACTAAGGGAACTGCACATAACTGGGAACTATGCTGGAAGGACACTGCAGAGCACTTGTTTTTTCTCCCAGCAAACCTTTGCTCAGCTTTGTTCATGTGTGGGATCTAAAAATCTGGTTTTCTTTCTGGAAAAACAAAGTTTATGCAGCATAGAAACACTGGACACAACCTTAGCTGACAAGTGAGCTAGACAGCTTTCAGGTCTAGTGGGAAAAAAAAAGAATGAAAAAAGAGGGGGGTGGAATGGAAGGAGGTGAATCAGACATTTTCTCAGCTCTGCTGTGTGTAATATTCATGCAAGGCCATGCCAGCTTTGCACCTGTTTTTCTCATTTTCTATTCAGCTTGTCACATTTGTTTACAATTTGTCTTATTTTGTCATTTTCTTTGTGCTTTCTACCCTATGCCAAATACACTTGGAATTTATTTGCAATTCAAGAAATGTATTGCTGATGAAGTGGGACAGTTTTTGATGGGTGCCCCAAAGGGAAAGGAAGGGACTTGTGCACACAGCAGAGGTGAGAGAAGTGAGACAACAGGTGGGGTAGAATCAAAATATCCCCTTTGCCCTTCAGTTGCAGTAAGGAGAAAACATTTAATCCTCTCAAGAACTTTAATCCTTGTAAAACAGGCAAGGGACAAATTTACTCAGGAGGTGAAGAATTATAAAATCCCTTTTCATGCAC
>NW_020955203.1:1900837-1914322 GCF_003031625.1 Empidonax traillii
AAAAAAAAAAAAAAAAAAAAAAAAAAAAAAAATCAAGAAGAAGAAAGAAAAAAGAAACCAACAGAAAACCCAGCAAACAATTAAAAAAAAAAGAAAAAGAAAGGAACAAAAAGGCATAGAATTAAAGGGAAAAATGCATAAAGCCAAATCCCTTGTGGTATTAACTCATTTAAAGTCACAAGGAAGATGCCAATTTACACCAGATGTGGATCAGGCTCACAGGATTTAATATGTTCCAAAATAATTTGGAAACTGTTTCTATTAATTCGATTCCCTGGCATATGCTAGATTTCAGGAAATAACTGCTTTGTTTTCAGAGTTTATTTTAGGAATTAGTCACGGATTTTATTATTGAATATAAAGGTTACCAGATCTATAATGTAACATGGTAAATGAAGTGGTAAGTGAATTCATGTTTGGTAATTTCCCACTTTAATTAGTATGCATTAAAAATGGTACTTTGCTCCATATTACCTTTTTTTGAACACTACAATAATACTGAATTTACACAAAAGCCTGTTTTGGTGTGTATCTGCATTGTTTTTACCACTGCATGTGCATGACACATGAGGCTGGTGGAAGGGTTGCTTTACAGGGTCATTCAAAAATTGTGGCCTTGGCCTTCTGTGATCATTTCTATTCATCTTTCTGTGAGAGCCAGGGCAGGGTGGGGAACGGGGTGTCACTTTGAGAGCCCATGGCCACATGCCAGCAAGGCTCAGTGAATTCCTTCCCCCTGAATTTCTTTCCGCATGTTCAGCCAGCTAAATTATGCTTCCCTGCTGTTAGCTTGATCCAAACCTGCAGAAGTCAATGAATTAAAAGACTCACATCTATTTCAAAAAAAGGACCAGGCCCTCAAATTGCTATTGGTCATTTCACCCTAGAAGCGGCTTCCCTGTCTTGCCCTGAGTTTATCACTTTGCTGAGTCCTTCACATATGCAGCAATTTATTCAGATTAAAGACACCAAGGCCCTTCTGCTCTCTAAATTTAAATGTATATGAAAGTACCCTTACATCATGCTATGTGTAGCAACATTAATTTGGCTGCACAAAGCAGCACAGAAGCTCTTTACTAGCTCCTTCTTCTTCTTTGTGGTCATCTTTTCATCCAACTTTAAGCAAAACTGTATTAAAGAAAATGCGCTTTGTTTGCGATTTCCTGGTTACTTTTCAGTATTGCTCTTAATGCCAGACTTTGCAAACTATTCCTGTTTAAAACCAGTTGAAACGTACTGCATTGGTACCCTTGATAACAAATTTCACCATGGAGCAGAATGCATCACAAGGAAACGGGGCATGCATACATTGGATGTCTTCCTGATCTTAGTAAAGGATCTAAAGATGTTTATCTGCTTCTGAATGTATGTGAAAGATCCAGAAAATAAGGTTGGATTTTAAAAGGTGACCTGAATAAATTTAGTGCTATTTAAATGTGTAGTTTTGTTTCTGAAGTAGATCTAGCCTAGATAAAACTGGAACTAGATGATCTTTAACCTAACCAGGTCCTAACCAAATGATTCTGGGACTCTAAGAAGGTGTTTGTGTCTGTATATATGTATTTATATATATACACACACAAACGAATGCATTTTAAAATAAGTTTATATTTTAGAATGCTTGAATTAAGAATATGCCAGAAAAAAAGGTATGTAATGCATAATATAATGTATCTTATGTTTATTATGTCATTTTGTATCTATTTAGTGTCATTTAAATAGTGAAAAGGATAGTAATCACTTATCAGTCTTACCACTGTTTGTTGTTACTCTGATGGCTGTTTTATTATTACATTATTATTATTATAGCACTCTTACAGCATCTATTTTACCTCCTGATCCCAGAACACCTCTTTTTATCTCAGTTAAATTAAGATATATGAAGCAGCTGAAGATTCATAAAGTTACAGAAGGATGAGCACGAATGATTTGCAATAGCAAAATAGTTTAGCATTAACCAACAGAGAAATAAGAAGCAGAGGTCCTATGAGGAGAGTGGGAAATACACCAGTGCAGAGATTTGCAAGTTGCCCCTTCAGCATATAGAGCTGAGAAGTGAAGGATTGAAGAACACAGTTCACTGTGGAATGGAAACAAGCATTTTGCTAGTCTATTCCTGGTTCTTACTGAAAAGTCAGGAATTCACTTAATAGGAAGACCACATTTAGAAAGAAAAAAAATAAAGAGGAAAACTAAACAGAGGAAAAAAATATCTAAATATTTTGGGAGTTGGGAAAGCCAGGCCAGTCCCTTGTCTCATTTCTAAATTGTAATATAATCTTTGGAAACCTATCATCTAGTAAATTCACGAGAAAAGAAAGTAACCTAATCTAGAGTCTGCTTCTTGAGATTAAGTTTCCCTTAATAGTAAAAGCAAAAGTAATGCAAAATCATTTTAAAAAAATCTACATTGTGCTAATGAGTGATGCAACATTCAACTCACAGGTTTGCAATAAATGAGCAGGTTTAAGCAGTTTCAAAGAAACATTTTTTTTTCTCTCTCTCTTTTTTTTTTTTTTTTTTTTTTTACCCCAACCATGGGCTGGAGAATATTTCAACAGCATTTTGGTATGCCTAGATGAATTAACGGGACCCTCCCTATGGGGCAATGTGGGCTGCAACACTGTCCAAAAATTTTTAACATCTAATGCAGAAATGATTGTGCTGTTCTAGGTCTGCATTGCACTGGGGGTCAGCAAAGATAATCATAATAGTTTCTCCTAGTTTTAAAATACAAGATTCACTTCCTTATCTCCCTGCTTATATAAGCTTGCCATATTATGGAGATACTCTGGGGAACATCCATACAATCTCAAAAGGATCTATCTCCCTTGACTTTTTTTATATTTAATAATAAAATGATTTAATCTGTAATTCACAGCTATTTCAGTGACTCTATTCTCTCTCCATAAACCAAACTGAAACAGAAAAATATTTTTTTTTCCAAGAACCTCCCTAGCACTTTACATTAGGACTTACTTTCTCAAAAATGAAGAGTTCATTCTCTTCCTCCTGACCCAAATATTTCTACCTGCTGTTGGGCTTGGATGTAGATATTTTCTACCCTGCTAACGTATGTTTTGTTAAATTCTTTTCCTGTTCATTATATGATACTTATCACTTCAACTGTACTTTGCCTACCATTTAAACCACACTTCTTTGCTTGATTTCTCTTTTATCAAGCACATATTAATTTCCTTCTCCCTCCCTCTGTGCTACTGTCTCTTCTTTTTCTCTAGAAAAAATTATAGGGCTAAAAGTTTTGCCTTTTCTCCCAAGCACTGGGATATTTTACAGACACTCCTCCTTCTCCAGACCTATTCATCTTTATCTTTCACTGAACAGCAGCACTGCAAACTGAGTGTGAGACAACACAGCTGAATGATTGATGCTCTCCAAGTCCTGAGTTTCTCTTCCTCGTTTATTCACACAGTCACCCTCCTGAGTTAAGGGTTTCAGTTGGTACCTGCCATGGTGACTAGGAAAACAAGGGTAAGCTGCCAAATCCAGCGACTGTTTTCTTGTTCTCATATTGCATTTCCTTATCGGTTGTGACAATGTGCCACAATTAATGATAGCAGAAATACCTATGTTTGATACCATATGCATCATACTTAGTGGTGATGGATTAGCAATCAAGAAAATTAATTCTGCCTTTACAAAGTAACATCTGAACTTTGAAGTTAGGCAAAAGCTTTATAGAGTAGTGCAGATAAAATTTCTCTCGGAAATGGGATAACCGTGTTTCCATTGTACCTACATAATTTGTTCTGGACTGAGCCCAGATAGAATGGTATATTTCCCAAGAAAATGCAAGGATCACTTATAAAAAAATTGAATTTTGGGTAGCCCTGTGAAATTGGTGCCCATAAGAAGGACTCTGACAACAGAATCTGACTCCTCAAACACATATAGATCTCCTGGCTTACCTTGGCTAAATGGTCAGAGTTTTTCCAAGTCATGGGGTTTAACCCATAAAGTTGATCCTTTCTTAATACATAAATTAACTTTTCCAATAAAAATTGTTAATAAATTTGAAAATCTTCCATATTGTAGACATAATTATGCATGAGACTTGATTGCAAAAATGACAAAAACCCAGCGATAGAAAATGTTGTTCTGTCAATCAGGACATCCTTCTCACTTCGTAGTCTACAATATCATTAGAGAAACCCATATAGGAAACCCATAATTTTATCACAACCCTGAACACTGATTTATCTAGGTTCCACCAAACACAGACCATTTACCTTACTGGAAAATATCATAGCAACCGTCATTGCGGCCCAAAATTGCATACAACATTCCTGTTTCCAGATACTACAGTTATCTTACCTATTTGAACTTAAATAATGAAGTTTATAAACCATTTTAAGATCTCCAATCACTCTAGAGAAAAGATTACATATTTTCAAGAGGCTGAAACTCCGTGGAAACTCATTGTTCAACCATGACATTGGTATTCCTAAAAATGGTATTCCACTGGCCACTAAAAAACCCCTTAGTGTTCATTATAACTCTTTGGTTCCTTGCTGTCCTCCTTTTGATGGAAGGGCTTGAATTAATTTTTACCTTATTTCAGACATGTACATGCTGGATATCACCACTGCAGGCAGCTGTTCCTCATTGTCTTTATTCTCAACATTAAACTGGTAACTTAGGGAGAGCATAGTATATACATTGAAACTAGGTGATCTTTAAGGTCCCTTCCAACCCAAACCATTCTGTGATTCTGTGTTCTCATCCTGGTTGCAATGACTGTAAAAAGTAGGTTTCCATTGGTTATAAGTGCTGAGGGCTGTTTCCCCAAATTACACTTATGGCATGAACCTCAATTATTGTATCTTTATTTAATTTTATCTAAAGTGGGAAAAATGTTTTGTTTATCAGGTGTAGATAGATAGAAACACATGAGCACAAACATAGCAGATAAAATGAATGTGCTATATCCAGTATTTTGTTAGGCTAAACATGGTATTTTAAGTAAACAGAACTCCATGTTGGAAGTTCAGGGAAACATCCAAAAAAGTTTATATTGTATTACAGAACTGGTGATAGCAAGAAGTTTTCCACAGAGAAAGATAAATGCCTGACAACAGAAGATCAAACAAGGGGATGTGATGCTTTGGCAAATGAGAGGACTTTTATTATATTTCAGATGAGAGTCTGGAAATTGTATTACATGAAGATATAATGCCCTTTAGCAAACAGTAACCTGAGAATTGAGGGCTTATATTTTTCGTACAGTGTGACTTCATGTATGTATATATGTATTTATTTATTTAAGGAAAAAGTAATAAAAATGTATGAGTCTTTAATGATTAGGTACACTTCCCTCTCCCCCCCTACCCAATCTCCTGATATATTTATTTAGTCAGAGATTGGTTATAGATGGACAGACTAGGGTGATTAGAAATTTCTAGAGGAGTTTCCCTTCACCATAAATACTGATAGTTTTAACCTACTGAAAGGTTGTTTATAGCAGTTTATTTCATAACTGTAGTCCCTAAGTCTGGCTCTTAGAAACAGCAGGGCTGATAAACCATGAAAGAGCAATTTATGGAAGATCCTGTAACCTGGATTGCTGGAAAGAAAGGGAAGTAAAGAATTTTAAGAAATGACCACTATTGATTGCCTCATACAGTGGATGGCATTTTGCCTTCATCTTCAGGATAATTGGACAGGGGGATTACAAATCCATAGCAATAGAAGCCTTTCCTTACTAGACTGTTAATGCACTATAAATCAGCAAGCAGAAATAGCTCCTATGTTGCAGTCTATGTTTTCATTCAGCTCATTTGCACTTCAAAGCTGAAGTCGATAATTCAGCTCCAAGTAGGTGCAATTGGGGGATATTTACCTTTTGTAGAATACGAATACAAGCTGAGAAAATCTCTAAATTCATTTGCACAGGACATTACCGGTCAGAGTCTGGCACTCAGACACGCAGCCCAGTCTCCAGCTGAAGTCAAGAGGTGAGCTTGTAGCTGCTCATAAATCCCTCAAGGTCTGTGTGCTGTGGCTAAACAGTGTTTTCTCACTATTGGTGATCAATTGTTTTTTGCTGAAGAGGTAAGTATAGCCTTTGGTTTTTTTAAATGCTAAATAAGCAGCCCCTTCCTTGTCTTATCTCTGGCAGGGTGGCTGGAGGTAGGTCCCCAGTTTGTCCCAGCACCCTCAGGGGGTGGGAGAGAAGACAACTCTGGAAGGGCATAAAAATGAACTCCTCAAATCATGTGTCAGTGTTAAGGCAAAGTTCAGCAAGGTTTGAAATCAAAGCAATAAAAGTCAACAAAGAAGGGAAAAAATAATCTAACCTCCTGGTTTTTGTTTTGGTTTGGTTTTTTTCACTCACCATTTTATGACATTTCTTCCAGACAAAATTCCCATCATAGCAGTGATGAAGAAAATACTTAATTTATCTCTCCTTATGCTCTCCCTCCCACACATACAAACACTCATGCTCACACATATTAGATTTCTCAGTCTTGTGCAGTACCTGGACAATATTACATTGCCACATATTGTTTTCTGAGCTTTTTCCTACCTATGTTATGTCTCAGAGCACAGAGAAATATGCATCCTTTTCAGTGCAACTTGCAGCTTCGAATGAAGTGAATGTAGAGGCAGTTTTATCATTCCCATCTGGCTCCATTTTCTACTGTGATAAAAAATGGAATTGAGGTTAGGCAGAAATGGTCTGAAGTATCAGCTCCAACAGAAGATGAGGTGGGATTTTTTTTCCTCTGTGATGATGCTTTTCAATATTGGAGTGTGTCTCAGGTTTAGGGGATGAGAGAGAAGATGAGAACAGGACTTTATTCCATATTTTATAGATGGGAAATGAAGTTCTTCAGTTCATGCACCATAACTTCCCCTCAGAGCCCAGCTCTGCACCAGTACAATCTGAAGCTCACTTCAGTCATTATGGCTGGTACCCAAACATCAGTTTTCAACAATCTGTTCTATTTGCTGCCTTTTATTTTTTGTCCCTTTTTTTCCAGGAAAGCTAAAGCTCCAAGTGTCAAGAAGTCAGGCTTCATGACAATGAATTTTTTTTTCATATCAACTAAGTAAGAGATCCTTTTTAAATAATCCTCTGTATCTCCCACGTGTAAAAATTATGGACAGAAATTCTCAATACTGAACTTTCATTACTCCAATAAGAACAACATAGCTTACAATGGAGAGAAATACTATATCTAGAAGCTTCCCTTAAGAAAAAAAATCTGAAAACCAATGGAGACAAATTTTGTGCTAATATGGCATCAGTGGGTTACTAGACATCCTCACCTGATGGATACTTAGGAAGGAGATACTTATGGATCAAGGACTCCTAGCTGGGAACAGAAGAGAAAGGATTTAAAGGTTTGGGAAAAAACGCCAAAACATAGCAGAAATTGAGTGCTATCCTTCTTGATCCACTGAAGAAACCAATGCCTATTGATAAATCAGTTCCAATGTCATTGATCAGGATCAGGATGCAGGTGTAATGCTTAGATATCTTTGTGTAATCTGGTCTTGAAAAGACACTCTGGGAAGTCTTAGTAGACTGAGTGGATAAGTAATACAATATATTATTAGTGTAAAAAAGCCCCTCAAAAAAGACAACAAAAAAACCAACCAAACAAACGTGAAAGACAGTCAGTCAGACATCAAAAGAAATGCTGTATTACTTGAAAAATACCTCAGTACCTGCTAGAGGTAGCAACATATCCCAAATCTTTGCAATTATTTTGCTACATATGTTTTTCAGTTTTTTCTTACACGTCTGCATCATTCCAGGTGCAACTCAACAGATCTGATTTAAAGTCAATCTAGATTACATGGATAAGTAGCCATTTTCACTCAGTCTCCCTTCTGCATCCTTTCCATGTACCTACCACATGTAAAAACTCCATATTATGCTAACCAAAATAAAATAAATATGAAGCAATGAACTAAGATGGCACAAAGAAATTGCAACTTTTCTCTTCTAAAGAGCATTCTTTTTTATTTTCAAGACTGAAATTGTTTACAGACTGACAGCTCTGTCCACATAAAAATGGAGGATCAACTAGCCTGTTATTCATAGAATCCTAGAATTGTAAAATGTTTTGGGTTGGAGGGGACCTTAACAATCATCTCATTCCAAATCCTTGCAGGGACACCTTCCACTAGACCAGGTTGCTCTGAGGCCTGTCCAGTTCAGCCTTGAACATTTCCAGGGATGGGGGAATCAAAACCTCTTTGCTAATCTGTTCCAGCGCTTCACCACCCCCAGAGTAAAGAATTTTTTCCTATAATGTAATCTAAAGCCACTGTCTTTCAGCTTGAAGCCATTACCCATTGTCACTACATGCCCTCATAAAAAGTCTTTCTACATCTTTCCTGTAGACACCTTTCAGGCACTGGAAGGCTCCTGAAAACTGTCTCTTTTCCAGGTTGAAGAATCTCATTTCTCTCAGCCTTTCCTAATAGGAGAGGTGCTTCATCCCTCCAATAATTCTGGTGGCCTCCTCTGGACTCAGGTTTACGTCCTTTTTGTTCTGGGGACCCCAGAGTTTGATGCACCACTGTAGGGAGAATCTCATTAGAGTAGAGTAGAGGGGCAGAATCACCTCCCTCAGTCTCCTGGCCATGATGCTTTGGATGCAGCCCAGGACAAGTTATTCCTGTAACCTTTCTGGCAGGGGTAATTTCTGGCATAAAATTTGATGTTGTTTCAAGTGCAAATTTTTTGAGTCTTGGACAACTTAAATGTATCCTCTTGCTACTTGTGATGAGTAGCCCTTCACTGCTCATCAAGCATTTTGTCCAGTGGTACTGTGACAAAGTTTTGACAGAGGGATGCAATAAATTTTGGTGTACCAACAAGCTACTTTGATTATCTCATGGGATTTTGGTGCAGTTACAGCAATATCCATAAACATCACCCCAATTTCTCTGCACAGAAGAGCAAACTAGCATGTTTAAAGCTATTGGGCCACTATGTTTATAAGTAAAAAGTCCCCTTGATCTTGGAAAAAAATTTCATCTTATATAAGTTGAAGAAAGGGATTAAAACTTGTTAGAATCCAAAAATTAGTTATACAGTTCCAAGAGTATAACTTAGAACTTAACTAAATGTGCTTAACCAAGCACACTTCTTAACTTTCATGGATTCCTTAATTTGCTTACTTCATTTTCGTATTTCCTCTATATTTTGGGTGTTTGTGTAGACTACACCTGCCATAAAACCTCACAACTTCTTTTTTTTAAGAAGTGTTTCAGTGTGTGTAATAGACAGCACAGTATATTATGGGATGCTGCTTTAAATCACAGTCTATATTCTCACCAAGAGCCTCAAATTAGAGGCCTTTCATAAATTCCCTGAAAGAATATTTCAAGCCTACTAAGGCCAGCTGATAAGGATCTTATTCCCAACATTCCGCTACAATTTTCCACTTCTTTGCTAGGCTCTCTTACTGGTTGTCTAACCATCTGCTCATCATTCTAATTTTAGCTCCTCCTTTTGGTGCTTTGAAAATCTGGATAATAAAAATATCTGATCAGACTTTGTATCGGCAAACTTTGACACAATCTCTGATGATGAGGTTGAGCTTTCCTTACAAAAATCCCTCTGATATCACCTATTATTGGTCTAATAGAGGTGTAGAGAACTATCTGTGAGCCTGTGCAGTCACTGAGAAAGAGTGCAAATATCTCTTTAAAGAGTTTAATTCCAGTGATATTGTTAAAATTGTTTTAATACACGCAAATACTTAACAAATACATTTTCTAAAATATTTATCTTCTAATGCTAAAAAATGCATAACTATTAATTAATTATGCACACAGCTGTATTAAGTTGGTCTAAATTACTCAGCAGCTTTTTTGGTTTTAATCCAAAATCTTTAAAATTGTCATTTCATGTATAAACAGATCCTGAGAAAAAAGAATTGTTTGAGGCAATGTGCTGGGAAGCAACCCTTACTTTTCACTGAGTCATCTTGCACAAATGCAACCTTCTATCCTTTTTCCTTTTTTATTTGGAGAACATAGATTTAAAAGCTATGTTTTAAGAAGCAGGAATATATTTGTGGAAAGAATCCTACTTCTTTATTCCTAAGCATCTGCTAGAACACACATGCCCCTTTTACCATCTTATTTCAGTCTTCTAGAAGAACACAAAAATAATTGTCTAAACCAACAAAAAAACAACAACAAAAAATCCCCTCCAAATCAAGCCCAAACATCTGTCAAATATCTCCTGAATATGCAGTAGAAACATTATGTCAGTACTCAGTGTTGGGTATCTTCAAATGGATAACAGACCCCAGGATTATATATTAGCCCTCAAGTCAGAAAACTTGACTTCTTGGTTAGACACTATTGCTGATCTACTCTGACACCATGACTCTATTTCATCTCTTACATTTTATCCAGTTTGATTGTAAATTCATTGGCCCAACACCTGTTCATCCATATACAGAAAGTCCAGCAAGATTCTGAACTTGGATAAGGTAACTAAGTGCTGTTATAATAATCCATTACTCTTTTGAGATCAGGTTGGTTGACCTCCTGGACCTTCTCAGCCATCAGCTCAATGAGTAATGATTGCTTCCTATCAATCAGCACCAGTTTTTAAGGGTTTTTTAAGAAAGAGGAGTGACTGAATTCATAGCAAACGTTATCTACATAAAATGATGTGACCAGCACTACCCTGATCATTTTTATTGCCCGTCTCTCCAATGTACTGATGGAATCATTATATTTGCAAAACTGTTGCTGGCATTTCCCTTTGCTATCTCTGACAAGCTCTTTTGTGTCAATGCCATTGCTTTTCAGGGATGCACAACCAGTGTTCCTTTTTGTAGCAGGGATGTTTCTAATACACTCTTTGATGTATCCAGTGATAGTGTCATGCATACTGACACATCGTACCACTCAGCATGTGGAAGCTACATCTGTCTGAAAGTTTTGTCCAAAGCTTTTTGACATTCTCCCTTTCAGTGCTGCTTCCAGAATTTTTCTTTCAATTCTTCCAAACAGGGTTGCATTTAGTATAGATTTATTTATTTATTAACTTGATATGGACAGATGAGAAAGGTTCTCCTGTGGCGCTCACTCATAGCCTGGCTTCCTCCCAGAAGTCTATCCTTGTCCAAGTAACTCACTTACAAGATGAGGAAGGATAGATGTTTAGAAACTAAATTTGAAGGTGTTGAATAGCCAGTGCCTGTTATAAACAATGCACTTAGTTTACACCTTCTCTATAAAACTAAGATGCATCTTTCCTTTCCCAAGATCCTTTTGAGAACCTGCAAAATCATCCAGGTCATACAAGTTGTGTAAATGCCTCAGTCAAAGAGGTAAAATCAAGAATTTAAAAAAAAAAAAAGTTCTCCTAGGAATCAGAATGCACACACATATAAAATTATTCAATATGTATGACACATACATGACAGTTATTTCTTTATCAAATTACCATTGCACTGGGAGCTTCTGCAAACCAGGAACCTCATTTCACTATTATTTTCATTTTATCAGTGAGTGTTTCATATTTTTTGGAACAACTTTCTGCAGAAAATCAGGTTTAAAAGCAATACAAGAGGAGCAAAAAGGATGGCAAAGCAGCAATTGACTAAAATTGGAGTTCGATTATGTGACTTATCCTCAACTGATTTCTTATGTGGCTGTAGAGCAGATAACTCTCTATTTCATCAGCTCCAAAACTTACTAGCAGCTCACTCTTCTGAGCCTGAAGCAGATGAAAAGTGAGATATGCTCAGACAAACATGTCAAAAAGAAGACTACGTCTGGCTCCTACCTCACATGCCACAGCAATGGGAACAGTATGTCACAGGTCTGCAGTGTGTGCTCCATGTTCCCAAGTGTCAACACAGCCAGGCAACCTGCCACTGAGCTCTAGTTTCTGTGGAGCCAGGGATCACAGGGAATGCCTGCGGATCTCTGTTCAAACAAGAGGAGAAACCTGTGGTTTGCTCAGTTTCCAGTTGCAGAATAATTTTGTGCCTCTTCACTGATAACCTGTTAGGTCTCACATGCTGGGAGATAAGAAAGCTTAGATTTTTGTTCCTAGTGTCAATAACAGTGTTTTTGTGTTCCTTAGATAGTTCAGAAGAATTGATGGTTGCAGGTCTGTAGTAACAAGCAGCCCCTGAGTCTGATGATCGCTGCCCCCAGCAACGCAGGATGTTCTGGGTCTAATGGTTTGTTATACAGATATAGGTCATTTCATTCTCAAATTCATAATGAGGTTAAAGGTATGTCTCTAGGCATATTCACCCAATGAACATGGCACAGGGGGTGCACATTTAGGCACCAGAGCTGACTGAAACTGAAAGCAATCTTTGTTGCTTCAGCTACTGAAGAGATGGAGTTTATAAATTGAGTTCAGGGTTGTGTTAATGCAACTTCTGGGACACCACTACACAGGCAGGAGTTGCACTGCATCAGGCACTTGCATCAGGCTGAATGAGGCTGCATACCTTTACAGCAAAATACCCATGACATGATAGAAACATGGCTTAAAAAGCTGCTTCACCGGAAAGTCTACCCAGTTATGAGAAACTTGCCCTACAGTTCTCCTGGAATGGTCCTCACTGACAGCGTGACTCACTGCAAAGCGTTCCTCTGTGAGCCTGAACCACAAAGTATGTGAGTTAGTTACAGTTCCTGATTGTGGTAATTGGCTCCTATTTCAAGCTATAAAGACTTGTGCTATTTTTCCTTTCAATAGACCATCCTGATTTAAATCTGGTATCACCCAAAAATAGCACGCAGACACCAGCAGTACTAAGGGACGTATCAGAGCTGTCTGAAGGTTACTCTAAAATTTGTGCAAATGCTGATCTCTTCCCTGAACCACCCCAGGACTTACAGGGTCTCTCCCATTAACCCTGCTCCAGACGCAAAATGGGACGACGAGTAATTGTGCTCTGTATTTAGAAACAATCCTGCTTCTGCCACTTCTCCCTCTCGTCCTTTTATCATTCACAGCATTTGCATGAAGACAGGATCTTCATTTCAAAGGAGTCCATCTGCTCTGGCTGCTCATTCTCTTCCTGAAGTTATAAACCTCTATTTGCAACAACATAATCCTCTCACCACAGAAACCTGCAGTGAGGTCACAAGTGGAGGATTGCGACTTCAGGTGGGGAAATGAGCAGCAGGAGCAGATGAACTGTTAAGAAGCAGAGCTCCCATTTCCATTGCAAATGTCCTTTGCATTAAAGAATGAGGCTAGGAAAAGGCAGCCAAGGGAGGACACTGAAGCAGAAAAGCGTGCACACAGAAAGCATATTCAAATGCTTTAAACAGTTGCTTCCAGTGAACTAGCTCTTGGAAGAGCAAAATCTTAAGATGGTTTAAGCTAATTAGCTACTTCCAATCATGCTGAGAATTAAAAATGAACAAAATATAATAAAAAACAAAACAATAAAGAAAAAAACTCTAACCCTTCCTTAGAAACCATAATTTTTTCCCTTCCCTTCCCTTCCC
>NW_020955203.1:1915308-1957715 GCF_003031625.1 Empidonax traillii
TCTTTAATTTTCTTTAATTTTGTTTCTCCTCCCCTTCCCTTCCCAAACCTTCCCTTCCCAAACCTTCCCTAACCTTCTCTTCCCAAACTTTCCACTCCCAAACTTTCCTATTCCTGTTTCCCTTCCCCTTCTGTAAAACTTCAGCCCAGGAGCTACCAGGTCTTGGGATTTGTTATGAGTTTTACTTTAAAATAGAGATACAGGGTTCCTTACAAACTAGACAGAAATGTTCCACTACAATACTGACTTGGCATACGCTGTTAACCCACAACAATTAAGTAAAAATCCAATCAACTCCACAACTCTTAAATCAAGACCCAATCCCTAAGCATCAAGAAAGGAGCAGAGAGGAGCAGTGGGATGAAGAAGAGAGAAGGTGGAAGAAGTAGAGACAGATTGTACCGTTACCACCGAAGCCTTGTAGAAGACCAGCTCTCACAAGTTCAAGTGGCAGGGCCATGACACGAGGCAAACACACGCCGTTGGTTTCATCTGCTCTGGTCCCTCTGGCCAACCAGTCCAGGCAGGGTCTCTGACCCACCAGCTGCTCTGGGGGTTACAGGTTGGAGTGAGGGGCAGTGTCCTTACTGTCCCTGCCAATCTGAGCCTGGCTCGGGGGCTTCAGGAGCTGTGGGGTGTTGTAGTTTTCCTGGGCTGTTTGTGACTGACAGCTACTCCAGGACCTCCCCATGTGGGCTCCAGGGGCTGCCATGTGGGATATACCACCACCCCACCTCTGTGAGGTTCGACCATCCCTTCCCCACTACACACACAGACACACTCCCCACAGGCTGGTTTTGACCCAGTAATAACTAATCTGGTGTCTAAACAACCTTCCTTTTTCCCTTCTCCTTCCACTTCTGATTTGTTCTCCTCTTCTGATTCCTTTTCCTCTTCCTTTTCCTATTCCCTTTCCTAGTCCTCTTTTTTCCCTTTCCTTCTATCTTTTCCCCTCTTTTCTTTTCTCTGCTTTTCTTTTCTCCTCTTTTTAGTTCTTTTTTTCTTCCCCTTCCCTCTCCTCCACTCTTGTATTTTACTCAACAAGAAGGAAAGATGACCCATGAGATTCAGGCACCATAAAATATCACCAGGAATGTTTAGTTCGTCACATCCTGGTATGAGGTGCAGAGTGAATCCCACTTGCCACAATGCTATCTGTGATTATGGTGGCCTGGAGAAGAAGGGTTGCAGCAGGGAATATCCTGCTGGGAAGTGGCTCTGCCTGTTTTCACTTGAAAGAGGAGGGAGAGGAGGGGGCCAGAGAACATCTGACATTTTTTCCCCGACTCTTTTGTATATAAGATACATTACCTCTGGTGAAAAGTCACCCTGCCTATGTGAGTCCTGACACACCTCCTGACAGGAGAAGGTGACATGACTGTTTGACATTCAGGGCTACAAGGTTGCTGGGCTGTAATCTCTAGTTAAAATTGAATCTTGTACATTGCACCTTGCCAGTACAGCCAGACTCCTGATAATTATTTGGAGGCTACAGTTCTGAATTATATTTTTTTTCCCATTGAAGAGAAAGGTTACTTGGATTTATTGTTCATCACTGATTGCAAATTAAAGGAGGGTAAACTTTCTTTTTTTTTAATCTTTAATGATTAATGTAGCAGAGTCAAATTGTGTTTTCTTTTTGTTTTGTTTTTAATAAAAGTAGTCTCTAAAGGTGAGAAGGAAGAAATCTTGTGTCAACAGACTTTTCAAAAATCCACTGTGATTGAAGAAAAGACATTTTTGACTTACCCATCGATTGTTAACTTGCTTGTTTCCATGATATAAGGAAGAGGAAAATGCTATACAGATGCCACAATCTATAACAACACAAGTAACAGGAAGATTTTAGACAGAAGGAAGGGAAGGTCAAATTCACTTACGCAAACAACCAAAGCAAAGAAATGGATTTAAACTTTACTTTAAGACCTGGTGTGTTATTGCATTTCAGGTTATTACCATTCAGTGATGGGTTCTGAATCTCTCTCTCTATATATATATGTACTATACTTATATGGTATAAAATAAAATTTTTCATAAGGAAGACATGTCTGACTAACTCTTTAGGTGCCACAACATCTTCGCATGGTTTCAAAAAGGAAGACTTTTGGCCTAAGCCACTTGTAATAATTACTGGGACAGCTTAGGAGATATCCATTAGATTTTCTTCATCACAACAGAAGACTGTTCAAATGATAGGGGACCTGAGTATCTGAATCTTAAAATGAGATAGAAAGGATGGTAGAAACTGATGAATTTTCTTGTTGCTTCTCGTACTATATTTGACCTAGCATTAGTATCCGGAACTTACCACCTATGAAAATGAAACCCATGTTTGTTTAAGTGGTAGATAATGAGTGTTCTTTCTTGACTAGAGCTTTCCAAATGCCCTGGTAAGGGCAATACTCCAGTGGGGTATGTTTTGAAGCTTGCAGTGATGGGCAACATACATTGAAGAGCAGGAAATTATGATCTTAAAGAGCAGACTGAAGTCCCAGAGACATCTGTAGAGGTAGGTTTGATCTCTTTATAACACTCATGTGAGTTAAACGAGAAATAAAGGGAGGACAAATGACTCTATAAAGAAGGCTACCATGCAAAGAAATCTACTTTAGTGTAAAATACCCCTAAGACGCTTGTAAAAGCATTAGCCCCAATATATGGAATTTCCAAACAAATTAAGAAGAAGAGGGAATATTGGAAAACTTTTCTCTCAGTCCCAATACTTCTAAGAATCACAAGAAATAAAAATAAAGAAACTCAAATTGGTGGGAAGGTTCATTAAGGCTGTATCTCTTAAACACCATGAGCACCAAAATCTCCTTCTTTTCTTCTTCCATGAACAAAAGATGAAGCTCAGAATTTCAGTTGTCTTGTCATAATGGAACAAGCAACACATATCACGTAAATAGTTCTCAAGACATTCCCTTGTGTCTTATGCCCTTGAAGTAATTTACTTTCTTATTACTTTGCTTTTTGACTTCAAAATAAAGAACCTTTTCTTCCTATCCTAAAATCTACATCACTTTGCAACATAAATCTGATGTGTTTCAGGAACTGAAATGAGAAAACATTCTTCAAGTGCTTGAAAAAAACGTGTCTGATATTCTGGCTACTGGAAAGGAATCCCAAGACATGGACAAATATTTTTCCATTTTTGTTTTTGCAAATGCCAGTGAGGTGGCCTTTTAAAGACAGGTTTTCATCGCTGTGTCAGTAGAGGGTTATTCCTTTTTTTTCTCTCATATACATACAGCAGTCAAATAAGTATTGATAATGACATTTAAATGCTGTATCTCTTTTCCTCAGCTGGAATTGTGCTGTCAGTTCTTCCTGTGGATAATTTTGCAGCGAACTGCTGAAAGCCATGTAAAGTTTCTAATTTTTTTTGATGCTGATTCTGCAAGGCTCATGAACACACATGGACATTCCTCTTTTATAATGAAGATACTTTTCCCACTCACGGAACTCTGAGTTACCAAAATCAACATAATCTGAGGTACGAAGCAATATTGAAGCAATATGTTAGCAGGACACTTTCTTCAGCCTCACCAGGGTTTCTGTTTTGTTTTGTTTTTTTTTTTTTTTTTCCCTGAAAACTCCTAAGCAGTAACTGATTTCTTGTTTCTTTAGTGTCTGTTCTATGAGTATAAGTGAATATCAGTTTATATGCCCAACAGTATACATATATACCTTTTGATTTCATGCAAAAGATACTTCTTACACACATACACAGACAAAATGTAGTCTACCATGCTCAGAATTACTGCTTGAAATACGAGAATATTTCACTGACGGAAATAGAAGGCAGCTTTTAAAAATGTATCAAAACATGAAAATAAGCACCTGAAGTTGATCTAGAAATGAAGTTAGAAGAGTCAGGTTCCTAATTCCATTTTCCCTCCAAAAGTGGTAATGTATTTTTGCAAATCCTATTAGGTGCCTCCCTGCACCTTTGGAGCCTAAATACAGCTGTAAATCTGACTGTCAAGCCCTACTTTCAGGAAGCTGGAAAACTGCCTCTTTCACTGTATAATTACTGCCATTCCAACCCATGAAGGAGGAAACACAGGTCCCTGAATTTGTCACTGATACAGATTAAGCAAATCCTGGACTGTATGTCAGACTTGCGGGACACGTTAAGAGAAAATAAGGAATTCTGTTGGTAGGAAAAACAAAACAAAACAAAACAAAAAACAACCCCAAAAACCATGCAAAACCAAAAATTTCAGCAAGGTTAAGTGGTAATATTTTTAATAAATGCATATCTGTCTGCTCATCCACCTCTTTATAACCTCTTTTGAAGTACCTCCTGTAGTGACAAAATATTCAACTATTTTTTTTACCCCTTTGATGGAGAAGCAGCCATGCAAACTCACCTTTAGGAGACATGAGAAAATCAATCCAAATTTTATTAATGCCCTATGTTTAGAAAAATCTTCAGTCAGAGATCATCTCTTGTCAGGAAGCCCAACAGCATGCCACAAAACTGTAGGAAACCAAGCATCACATCCTCCATCACCAGGGGAAGATTTGTTCTTCATCTGCTTGAGATTGTTCAAAATTGTTTCCAGATATTTTCAGAGCAGACAGGGTAGCTGGAATCAATGTACTTTTTCCTTTTCTTCTATTCTGTAATTCAAGCAGGTTCTGTAAGGGTCCTTTTAAGAGTATTGTTTAAGATAACATACTTACTTGGCATTAAAAAAAAAATAAATAAATCATCTTTCATGATTGCCAGGGCAAATCAATGTTTTTCTATGCAACTGCTTTCCATATTCATTCACTGGCTGTGATCCCAACTCCATTGGTGTCAGTGAAAAGACCTCTATTGTTTGGGGCTCAGCTTATCTGCCACCTAAAGTGGGACATTTCTCCAGGGTAGATGCATATCAAGACTGACTTTTAAAGGAAGCTGGACAGACATCTTACAAAATCCTCCTTCAGGCCACCAACCGGGCAGGAGACTTTTCAAAGTGCTCCTGGATTAATTACCATTCAATGAAATGTATTGATGGCTTTTTATCTATTCCTCTGAAATATTTTGATTCTTAAATCATTATGTGTGTGAGTTAGGGTAAATATGGCACCTAACTTATCTCCCAGGTGGGTAAACTGTAAAACATGGTGCATCTGGATGAGTTTTTGTTGTTATTGTTGTTCTTTTCATATGCAGCTCAGTGTGCCTTTGAAGAACATCAATAGATTTCTTTGATTCTAGAGCAGCAGTGCTAAAATACTCAATACATGATTGAATAGGATGTGTTGTAGGGAAAGATTTGTCAGTAGCAGCCTCCAGCAAAATACAAAGATTATACCACTAGTTTTCAATAGATTTTCTCTATCTGCCTCTGACTCTAAAATTCAGAGGTCTTGCATACCAGTGTCAGTTTGAGCCATCTGCTTATCTCAGGATTATAACAAGAAAAATCAGCCACCACAAGTATGACCCTTCTTTTTCCATCATTTTTCAATATTTGCTCTTCCATTCTTTTCTCATTCTTGCTGGGCAATGTCAGATTCAGTGCTTTTCATTTCAAGTCTGTTCAAATGTTCTTTGTTGTCAGTCACAGATACACACCCCAAAACAAATTTGCACATATACAAACACATTAAAAGTACTTATCTTCATTTGCTCATCAGATTTTAGCAAGGGTTTTAGCAAAGGAGTAAAAATAAGCCCCAAAACTATCCTTTTCAACTCCTCCTGTTTTAACATATTGGAGTGACAAAAGCTTTTCTGACCTCAAAGGACTCTTCACTTGTTTTGAAAAGGATAATTTTTTCAGTCTGTTCTACTTAAGCTTCTTTTTAGTTATTCGCAACTTTACAATCCCATTCACAAACTGTTGCCATGGTAAATAATTATATCACAGATGAATTGTGCATGCTCCCACTTCATGGCTGGAAGAGAAATTGTAAAAGGAGAGGTGAGAATGAGCGAGAGAGGGAAAAAAATCAAAATCCTTTAAAATTACAGGGGAGAGAGTTGAGAAATGATTACCTCCTCGTTAACATAATTAACTCCATGAATTATAAATTGGTATTAGAACTTCTGACAAAAGGAGTAATTATATTTACTCATGTAAAATTAAACAATACAAAAAAAAATTAATGGGCTTCACCAGAAGCTCTGTTAATATTATCATAAAATTCAGAGATCCAAATAGTTCAGATTTAAAAGTGATTTAAGCAGCATAAACTTTAGTGCTTCTTAGATTTGAATAGAATGAACATGTTTCTGCAGTATTTTATAATCAAACTGTGGCACAAAACACATAAACCCTCCAACTCTTCAGAAAAGGGAGTACTAATATACAGGGGTAGCTGCATTCTTCCTAAACAGGGACTTCTCAAAATCAACTTTTTGGTTTTGCAGGGAATTTGTACATACACACATCCGCACACACACAAAGATATATCCAGTTACACAAATTCTTCTCATGAGAACAATAAATCCTACAGCTAATCTTTGAACACTGGGAGAACAAGAACAAAACAGATGCAGGTGAAAGGCAATCTAATCCATTGGTTTGTCTTTGGTGTTACCACTTCTACATTTCCTTCTTTATAATGCACATCAACCTGATGAAACCTTGTGAAAACTTGCTTAAATTTAGATACACAAAACTCATGTCTGACATGGTTAGCCAGGTTTCTTCTGGAATCTGTGCAGAGTGGCAAACACCTCAAAACAGTAATTTTTTCTGTCTGAAATGAGCTCTGTAGTAGATAGGACTGATTGTTTTTGGAGATGTTCTCGGTTTTTTTCCCCTAAACTTAAATTACTCTTTAAAAAAAAAAAAAAAAATTCATACTCCTGTCTAATTTTCCTACCTTTTCTTTATATTGCAAATGTTCAACAGCTTTTTTTTTTTTTTTTCTTTTCAGTAGCTGAAACTCTTGGCCATGTCACAATACTTTAATGCCTCACATTTGCTACCTGTGTTTATCTGTTTCTTTTCCCATTGATCCAACCACTTATTTATATATTTGTTTATTTATTTATTTATTTGTTCTTTGCTGTTGTCCTTATTTCTTTCCCAGTAGGAAGCACTCATGGAAGACCATACACACTGTGATGCATCATTCATGAAGTTTCCACTGTAGGTCTATAAAGTAGGATCTTTGGAGCTAAGGAAGTTGAACCACTGAGCAGCAGCCAGCGTGACTGGCTCCATGCAGGGAGAGAAGATGACAGAGATGGTGCCATGTGTTGGTGAAAAGGTAATTGCCCCTTTTAATTCTTCATGGCTACAGTATTTACCCAGCTTCCAACATTGTTTCCCTAACTCCAACACCAACAAGGCAGCCATAGTCTCTTTAGCTCATAAACCCAGATATTTTCAACCTTGCACAAATCTTCAGCTTTAAAGTCCTGTACACACCCCTCCTCTCCACCGCTCTTGACAAACTACACTTCTGGACTGCATTTAAATTTCCAAAGGTTTTTGCATCTGGTATGAGTTCTTCATTTCTCACCTTGATCAGACACATAGAAAAGAGTAGTTATTTCACCCAAGGCTTGTCTGCATTTAGTATTTCACCTGGGGCATTAATTTCAATTTTCATGTTTCTATACTATTTTTCCCCCCTGCTCTCTCTTTCTCTCTCACAACTTTGTGTATGCCAAAAGCTTTACCTGCCAACTGTTGGGGAAAAAAAATGTGATTTCTATTGAATAGTGCACTTTGGAATGAAAGAAAACATTGTATAAACGAGGCTGAGGAACTCATTCACCTATGCCTATATTACTGTGAAATCAATTATGCAGGGCTCTTTCGAAAGTTACTGATTGTAGCAAATTGAATGGCCTCCATTTCAGCATAATTTGGAGAGGTTGATGTAATCAGAGACCTTACACCATGGTGAGATACAAGATTCGTGATATTCAGATGGGAAAAAGGCTACAATGGTTAAGCTTATTCTGTACTCTCTGCTTACCGGCTGTAATGCTTTCATAAGTACAAATGGAATTGTTTTGATGAAGGCAGAGATGGTTCTGAGGGGCAGGAAGAGGGGAGAAAAAGAGAGGAGAGGGGGAAAAAAAAACACCCAACAAACCTATATCAGGTTGTTTGAAATCAAGGTACTGTACTGCTAAGCGAGGCAGCAGTGGAATCTAATCCCGAGCATAATTGGTTGCAAATGAAACACTTTAATATCAAATCTTGAGTTGTGCCCTGGAGCTGCAGTTCAGGTTTGCATGAGCTACATGTAAGTGAAGGTAAAATGTGCCTTTTTTTTTTTTTTCCTCCTATCTTTCTTTTTCCTTTTACACATGTACATTTCATTTCAATCTGTTGGAAATTTGTGGGGCAAAGTAATTGCTCTTCAGCTTATATACAAAGATACTCTGCCCTGAGAAGTTTTGTACCACGAAAAATAATAACCAACTAATAAAAAAAAAAAAACAAAACAAAACAAAACAAAAAAAAACAGTTCAAGAATAGAAAAAAGCAGATTCCTGACAAAACCCAGCTCAAAATGTCAGCTGTCACTCAGCATTCCGTAATGTGAGGATGTTTATTAAACCTATCGTATTATTATCTAATACCATTTTCTTTGTACTGACATCCTTTTGAATAAGTGTTACAGAAAGAAAGTGGAAGGAAGCAGGCAAAAGAGGGTGAGAATATTAGCACTTTGACTTCCTAAATTTTCCACATGCTAGAAAACTTCACAAACCTAATCTGGAGGTGAATTTCGCAATTTAGATTTATCTTTCTTTGTAAAATGAAATTACACCAATTACATGCTCCAAGATTATTTTTTGGAGAGGAAAAATAAAAGAGCTCATTTCAGCAGTAAAATCTTCAGTGAATGGTTCAAATCACTTTGTACTGTGTTCAGGACACTTAAGCAAGGATCCCACAGTGCCTCTTGTCACTTTAAAGGATGTGATATCTACCTTTGCTTTCCCAGTTTGTAAATTACAAATAATAACACCTCCTTCATCTGGAGTAATTATATGGATTCTTTTTTTTTTTTTTTTTTTTTCAAATAGGAATTGGGCCATAAAATTTCCATGCAAAATACCAAGCACATTGTGACATTTCTCTTTCCTTGTTGCTTAGTCCATTCTCAATACTGTAAATGAATGAAAACCTCATTTCTATATTTTCCCATTTACAGCACCAAGCAGCTTTTCAGGTTTTCAGACTTAACAGAATTTGAGTATAATAGAAGTAAAACTTTCATAGAAAATATGACAATATCACCTTAAAAATATTTTTTTCGCTTTTTCCCGATCAGAAAAAGTTAACTATAAAAATTTAAAAAGAATTTTTTTTTCAGGTTATCTGAAACCATAAACCTGAATCTCAAAGGCTTCAAGTTGCTTTGGAAATTCTTGCTTCATGCAGCTCTGTACAGCGACCCAAAATTTCAGCTGCTGTGATCTTGGTATCCAACTCCTCTCTAATTATCAACAAGTTACAGACCTCATGAATAATGGAAACATGAAATCCTGGGCCTTGATGTAGAAATGTTCACCAGATTTGTTCCAAGTGACTAGAAGTTCATAATATTTACTGTAGGATCCATATTGACTCAGCTAAGTTTACTATGGGCCATAGTAGAGCTTTCTTACATTCCTTTTCATACCTACAGAAAAGGAAAATTGACTTCTCTCTGGACACTTTCAGATTCTTTCTTTGCATGATAAATTTACTCTGCAATACAGGTAGATACAATGCCTTCCCAGGGATAAAATATTAAGAAATCTGAATTTTGTATATTTAATACAGCTTGCACCCCTGACTGTAAATTTCATACAAAATGTAAAAAGAGTTAAAGCATGGAATCATTATTAATTCTTGACTGAGATTCATTGCAAAGATAACTAAAGGATATTAGGCTGATATCATTTCAGAGTTTGACAGAAAGGAGCCACAGCATCCTCCATAGTGTTAATATGCAGAAACTAGAAGACAGAATCTGTTGTTTATTTGGACCCTTTGCATTTGAAGATATGAAACTGTTGATATTTACTCCAGTAGGTGATTTCTGGAAACTATTGCAAACCTATGGATGAAGTTCCCTAAAGCACACCCTGTGTCACCGTATGCTAACTGGTAGCTTTCTACCACATTGGCATCTCAGTACCATTATAGAAAACTGATTTTAAGTAATTATAGACTTAATTCAAATGGAGAATACCCAAGAAGCACCTCAAGTAAATTTTATAATTTCTAACAATATTGACACGTAAATTGTCTTATTATGTTTGAGAGTTGAAGAAGTATTCGTATATTCATAGTAATATGTATCAAACAATTAGGCCAAATGCTATACACTAACTATTCCTACAAGTATTGCTTTGCCTCAGCTACTTAAGGTTATTTCTACTTGCAGCTGTCTTGTTGTCTCCTTAGCTAAACAGCTAAATTCTCTTCCAAACATCTCAAAACACAGCCTGCTTTATTTTGCTCTTCTACTTCCTTCACTAAAAAGACAAAACCAGAAAGCTGCCTGTAACTTTCAATTACAACTTGTTCTCCAACTTTGCCCTTAGTCCTTATTGCATGTGAGGGAAAGAGAAAAAGAAAAGGTTACAGCCTTACTCGGCAATTACACACAGCACATACAATTGAATGGCAGCTGGACAATAGACCAACTACAATACAGAATTCCCATTAACTTCTTCAGCCCATAAACCTGGAGTAGTCCACACAGTTCATAAGAGGGGAAACAGCTAAAACCCATCCCTACTGGCTGAAATATTTCCTGGAAAAAGTTTTTCGTTTGCGTGAGTTTCACTCTGCTATTAGTTTGAAAGAGGAAGGGGGCAGAGGGAAGGAAAGGACCAAAAAAGCATCAAAAAAGCCCCCTGCTTTCAAATTTTATAAGGGGTAAAATAACTATAAAACAAGGGGAAAAAATGCAATGCAACCCAAAGAGAAGCATGTCTCTTGAAAATAAAGCTCTCCAAGCTCATAAACAGTGAGGCCAATGGTCATGAACGTAGCAGATGTTTATTGCCTCTTACACCCTCTGCTACTTTGGGATAATCAGTTAAATATCGCCAAATCCAGTTTGAATTTAAATTAGCTTCATATTTTCTTTCATGATTATTTCATTAAAAAAAATCATATGATTAGCCAATTAAACACAGAGTGAGGAAGGAAAAAAAAAAAAAAAAGGAAAAAAAAGCCAGTAGGAGAGCAATAGCCTTTAATATTTTCAATTAAGATGCAGTGCCACCAATAAAAGAGGCTTACATTTCCATTTTATGGGTACCTATGGAGAGCATTATGACACAAATGACTCAGAGCAAGGTAATCATTTCAAAATATATTGTAGTGGAGGACTGTAAACAGTGCAGTGTATTAGCTTAGATGGCATGTGATGAAAATATCAAGTTTCCAGAAGTGCATTCAGTATTGGTTTCAATATTTCTTAGGGCATGCATTTGCAATGCGTGTCTTCTTTTATGGGAGACAAGGCAATATCCTTACGGAGAGCAAAGCTCACCGCCACAGCAAAGTCTGCTCCTTTAACTCTGCTTGTGGGTCGTGCTGGCTTTTTAACTCTGCCCAGATGTAACAGGCTGAGGCACCAAGCTGTAGAAGAGGTTGCGAACACTACAGAATCCCGTGAAATCACTTGAGGTTGGTCTAAGTGACCCAGGGACAAAGGGGGTGTGGTGGGTTGACCCTGGCGATGCCAGGTGCCCACCTAAGCTGCTCTGTCACTCCCCTCCTCAGCTGGACAGGGAAAGCAAAACAAAACAAAAAGCTTGTAAGTCAAGATAAGGAGAGGGAGAGATCACTCACCATTTACTGCCACTGCCCAAACTGACTTGATTTGGGGAAGTTAGCTTAATTTATCAACAGTCAAATCAGAGTAGGATAACGAGAAATAAAACCAACTGAAAAAAAAAAAAAAACAACTTACCTTCACCCTCTCCCTTTTCCTGTGCCTAATTTCACTCCTGATTTGTCCTAGTGACACAGGGGCATGAGAAATGGGGTGTGTGTGGTCAGTTCATCACACACTGTCTCTGCTGCTCCCTCCTCCAAAGGTGTTGGACTCCTCACACCCTTCCTCTGCCCCAGCATGGGGTCCCTCCCCCGGGAGACAGTCCCCCACAAACTGCTTCCATGTGGATTCTTCGCATGCTGCTCCAGAGTGGGTCCCTCCCACAGGGGTGGAGGCCTTCAGGAAGAGGCCGCACCAGCATGGATCACACGGAGGGTCATAAATTCTGTCAGCAAACCTGCTCCAGTGTGGAGCTCCTCCTGCCCCTCCTTCTGCGATGACAGGGATGTCTGCAGGGATAGTGCTCTCTCATAATCTCACCACTTAGCTGGCTGCTGTTGGGTAGTTTCTGGTTGATTTTTCCTCTTCTTAGATACCTTTATTGCAGAAATGTGACTGTGGGGCTCAGTCTTGGCCAGCGGTGGGTCCATCCTGGAGCCAGCTGGAATTGGCTCCATTAGATATAGGGGAAGTTTCCAGCAGCTTCTCACAGAAACAATCCCTGACTCTCCCCCACTATCAAAACCTTACCGTGCAAACCCAATACAGGGAGAAATCACAGGTTTATCAGCAAAATGTCACCTAGGAGCCACTATTACTGCCTGTACATAATTCGAAGAAAGCATGATGCATTTGTCAGAAATCCTTCCATCCCTAGATGGCCCAGACAGGACCTCCATTAGTTTCTCTATGGTAACATCCAGGAGAATGTATTAAAGACAAAAACACTGTATTTTAGCTTTAGCAAGAGATAATCACTTCCAGTAAACCCCAGGAATTGACTTGATCTTTATGAAGGTCTTTTTCCAGCGAAGAATATTTATCACTTTAGAATCTTTTTTTTTTTTTCCCCTAACTTTAAATAGGACAAAATCCCAGGGCAGTACTTATTTTCTCTGACCCTCTCTCGTATCTTTTTTTGTGGTTACTGTTTTCTTAGCCCTCTTTTGGAACTCCTTGTTTTTCCCTTCATATAAAAGAGCTTGCAAAATACAAAAAGAAGAGGATCTCGTTTAATAATCACTCATTGCCTTGTCTGTTTCTTGTAACTTCTCCAAGAGGGAGCTTCTGGTGACATTTACTTCAGAAAAGGTTTTAACTTGACTCTGCCAGGCCACTTGCTTCATCTTGTCAACCTCCTCTCTTTTAATTAAATTACTGAAGCGGGTATACAGTGATATCCAGGACTGTACCTTTGGGTGACCCCACCTTCATAAGTAACTTCCAGCAATGGGCTGTGCCCGTGGGTTGTTTATTGCAACACTGATCTTGCCTTTAAAATGAAACCAAAGGGGAAGGATGTCTCTGATTATAAATCGTAAATGAAATTTAGCATCTGACAGATAAAACTCATCATAGCTTTTTGCTATTTTGCCAAGAAGATAGCATTTATGACCAGCATTTCTGAAATGGAAATATTTGAACTGTAGATCAAATTTTGTTGGATTTATTTAACTGAACAGCAAAATGTCATCTTTTCAATATAATGAGTAGAAATTGCATGATTTTGGATCAAAAGGAAATTGTCATGATTAGGGTGGAATGACAGTGGAGAACTTCATGGTCTCCTGAGTCACTCTGGCAGCTTGAATATTTTTCAGCAAGGTATTCTATAATGGGAGCAGTATTTATGTATTTTACACTTCCTAGCAAAAGAATTTGCTAATTTTCCCTACTCTGGTGATTTATTAGAGATTAGTTGGTCAGACTGACAACAGATGTATGCTGGCATAATCAGTGCAGATACTGGCAAATGACACAATGGGAGGATAGATGTTACAGGGGTCTAACACTGTGCTGCTAAAACGTTTGCTTCATTAAACTGCAGATGTGACTTCTTAATAGCAGTTTTGGATGCTCTATAATATTAAAATTTGCAGGAATGGTTTAGTTTTAGATTCAAATGAAAATCAAATCCTTTGTGCCTTTTATAGCTATTCATTTAGATGTAGGAAGTGGGAGTGCTGGAAAAGCTGTCCTCAGACCTTCAAAATGGTGGCAAACCCATGAGCAGAGAGGTTGACCATATGAATTGCCTATTTAGTCAACCTCAAAGTATATAGCAAACTTTCACATCAATGCTCTTGTCATTCAAGCTGAAAGAAGAAGATTTTCAATACATCCAAATAGAACACAATATGCAAGCCTCCTGGGCATATTCTTTGAGGGAAGAATGCAATGGTCATGGAAAACACTCATGGCAAGGGAACTGCACATAGCAGAATAAGGGGAATATTCTCAATTTTTGACTCTGAGTCTGGTTAAATATCACCAGGTGTCAATTTATTTGTTTTTGATGGAAAAGGTTCAAGGAAGAGGGTGAAGCTGGAGTAGCAGTGACAAAGGTACAGGCGTCAAGGATACAGTTCAGAAGCAGGCACTAGACATAATTACTCAGTGACATATGTATTGTTTCAGTACAGGGAATGAAAATAAAAAAGAGACATTAATCAGAATGATAATCAGTCAATGATGCAATAATGGTGATCTAGCTATACTTAGTCTGAACATCTCATGTCCAGGAAAATATCCAGGTAGTCACTATTTTCATACTGATTATATCATGAAAAATGAGGGTAATGATTCAGGTTTGGCAGCCACGGGGTTCTCCTGTGCTGGGAAACTAATAAATGGACACTAAATCTTGATATACTTATCACATTGGGACTGTCAGAGCATAATCTTCAGAAAAGTTTCCTTGATAATTCAGTGCACCACAGTTTACTTTTTCCCACTGGACTAACACTTTATTAGCATAAAAATACTTAGTACTATGTTAACACTTCCTTTAGAGATTATGTTTCTGACATACTCAAATAGTATCTCGTTCCAGTAGCAGAGGATGCCTTGACTAAGAGGGGCCAGACATTATTTTGTGCAGTATTATTTGTGCTATAGGGACACACTGTTGTCCTTTAAGAACTCCTTGCATTTAGATTTTGGTCCAGGCATGTTACCAGCTGGACTGAATGTGGGTAAAAATTTTTTATTCTCTCCACCTGCCCTACATGTTGAATAAGAAGGGTTATTACTTGTTTTTGCTGATGATTTAAATTACTTCCCTATTCCTCTTTGAAGGAAGCAGGGTAGTTGCTGCAGCTAGAGAGAGAGCTTGCATTTTGGAGAGCTCACCTATCAGAAGCTAGATATCTTACCCTTCTTTAAAACCTTTTGTCATCATTTGAAAATGAGTAGTTTTCCTCAGGGGTAGTCATAACTAAAAACACTGATCTACAAGCTAATGTATAAATAGATAGTTTTGAGCAAAACCAGAAAATTTGTCGACTACCACACCCTCTAAGGAAAAGCTTATTGTCTCTGAGGCATCTTTATGAATCTTTGGGGTTTAGGTTGGGGGGGGGGGGTTGTTGTTGTCTTTGATTTGGCTTTGGTTTGAGTTCGCTGGTTGATTGGTTGTTTTCATGGAAGTGAAAAATTGTGTCAAAAGACCTACCAAGTTTGTTGCACCTCAAGGAAAGTATTATTGCTATGTTCCTCCTCTGTCACAGCATCTGCTCAGGCTGTGTGCATTCTTGTGCAAAGATGAAAATTCAGAGCCATTTCCCATACTTCCATTGACTGAACTGTTCTGGAATGACAGAATTCAGATTCTTGATTTAAGTAAGGTTTTTTGATGTTGTTTCATAAGTTAGTGTGAAGCAAACACAAGCAAGAACTATTACATATTTCCATTGAAAACTTCAAAGAAAATAGAGAATTTTCCAGTGAAATGTGTTAGGCTTTGCAATCAACAAAGTATGCAACCACAGGCATGGGAATTATTGGTCAGGCAGTAGTTCATGCTGACAGGACAAAATAAAGTAAAAATAAAAATTTTTCAATGGGACACATGAAAATCATCAGACACTCAATGCTGTTAAAAACTCACATGCATTTTTATCTGAGGTTGTCTGGAATCACTGCAGTAATTTATCTCTCTAAAGGATTTAAAAGGCACATTGTACAAGTATTGTCTATTGTAACATGAGACTTGAGAGTGTATTAGGGAAGGAACATTTCAGATTAATTTACTGTGATTTCTCATTCCTCTTCTGTACTGGTATACCACTTCTTACTTATGGGCACAGAAATGTTCTTACGTCTCCTGGTTCTACAAGTCTACTCCAGAGATGTGCTCCTCTCTCTGTAATAATGCCACTGATGCATCATCCCACCTTCTCTAAGAACATATTATCATTACTGTGAGGGATTCATTCTCTATTAATTCCGTATCTTCAATATCTTAATAAACACAGTGTAGGGTTTTGTTTGAGGCCCTAGTTTGGGATTTTTGCTTTTGGTGTTTTTATTGGCAAACATTTCCAGATAATACTAATACCATGGTGTAACATGAAATCTATAGCCTTTAAGTTCTTTTTTCTTCCTTTCTAGTCCCTACCTTGGAACACGTCTTTTCCCTCTTTATATTATTCCCTATTTATCAAACACTTAAATACCTTGTGAGAGAATGAAGCCAACTAATTGTCCATTTGATTCCTTGGCTCTCTCAGCTGCTTAAGGATGTCTTCTTTACTTGGCATTTCTCATTACAGAGAGAATGTGCTGCTAACCACAAAAAAGTATGGCATCTTCGTCTCTGAAGCAATGGCACTTAAACACCAGGAAATTTTAATAAAATAGTCCACATTCAGCCTCTCACTCTTCTCTAAATACCTACTGTGAATGAGCTTTCTCTTTCCTGCTGCTTTGAAATGAACAATTAAAGGGAGTTCAACTTTGAGTAAGTTTGGAAACACATTGACATTTCTGGGCTTGATGGAGGATGTGTCATGAGCTGTCACCATTTGGTTTAATTTCTCACAATATGACAGTACTTTTATTTTTCTAAATTCATAGAAGAGACCAAAACCAAGAAATAAAAAATTCTGAGAAAAATAGATTGCTGATGACAATCTGAGTGTACAGAATGGTTAACCATTTGCTGCTAATCTAGATATGAGACGTTCACTATTAAGGCATTTCATTCAGCAAAGGGGCAAAGTTTACCACAGCTGAAACCTGTGAGATTTCTTCAGATTTTTACACATTACTTCATTTTTCTATTCCCATTTTCTTCCCTGATTGAACTGCTGCAGCTACTCCTATCTGCACTGCCTGATGCAAAACCTATCAAAGTCAATGGAAATGGTCATATTAACTTTGCTGGGCTTTGGTCCAGGTCCTGAGCCATATGGAGCTTGAACCAACCTTGACCTTAGTGGAGATGAAACAAGTCACCTCCGACATTGTATCAGTAGTTTTCTGCAATCCATCAGTAAGATGTGTCACATATGCAGCATGAGTGAATCCACCTGCCAAGAGTGATACTTTTGCGCTACTGGCTCATGGCCAGTCTGGTTAGTCATGCTATTTTCCCTGTATGATAGGAGAAGTTATACATATTAGACTTTTTTTTTTTTTTTAAATGACAGCCTGGGATCTAACTTTGCATTAACTGCTCATAAAGTTCTGCAAATTCCTCTCCTTCCTTTTGTGATTAGCACATTAATGATCTTCAGATGGTTCAGAATGGTGCTGCAGAAAGTTTGGATGACTAACAGACCTTTGTATTGTCACTCCTGGTAAATGCCTAAAAAAAAAAAAAAGGTGATGCAATTAAGAAATATTCACAAAAATTGTGAGGGAAAGTGAATTGTGGTTTTGAGTTAAATAGCAAAGCATTAATACATTCCTCACAGCAGAATGTCCTTGCATCTTTAGTACACTCAGGTCATAAGTATGCAGCTTAGGCTACCACAGAGCTGTGATTCACCTCAGTGGGTCAAGCGAAAAGTGACCTAAAACTGGCAAAGAATTTACAAGTTACACATCACATGTCCAATGTAAAATGATCACAATCTTTTAATCATAATAACAAAAATTAGGACATTTTGCCTAGGTTTTATCATCCAGTATAAGGTATCAAACACGGTACTTTCAGGATTCATGATTTTTTCCAAGTTCAAGGTAACTGACAAAATTATAGGAGTCAAAATCTAAAATATGCTCCAGAAAAAATACTGCCCTTACTACTACACCTATAGTAAAATGAGTAAAATTAATCAGTTTATCTCAGTCAATTATTTTAAATCCTTTCCCATCAGGATCAATATTTTTAACACAAATTGCTTTTAATTTGTTTTCTGTACAAAATTCTTTGTTTAAGAGAATTTGTTTAAGTCTCACTTCAAAGTGAATTTAAAAATGTTGATTTTTAAAATGATCTTGCATAGGAAAGTCTATATCTTTGACAAAGAAAATTTTTGACTTTGAAATTAAACATACTGAGTATGAGAAAAAAAATGGAAGCAGAGAGCCACAAAACCTGAACTGTTGTACCAAAAGATTCCTAACCACAGTTACTAAGCAATGCTAAGATTAGTCCTGAGCTGAAAATCTTCCAAGGATAAACAGAAGTTTCAGTAAGTGTTTATCTATTCTAGTGTATCTAGTCTAATTTGCTTGTATGTTTTTGGTTTTGTGGGGTTTTTTTGTTTGTTTGGTTGGTTGTTTTTTTTAATCTGTATTATATTAGTGTTAGAATTAGTTCATACAGATTGCCACAGAAAAGAGGGACTGCACAATTCAACTATTCTTATGCTTGTTCCATGTTGTTCATATCTGAGATAAGGCCTAATCAATCTCTAATGAGGATATACAGATCTTACAATCCTTAGGAAACCCTTAGCATGGAAATCATCACATTAAACCAATAATTATTACCTTTCCAGATTTCTCTATGTGTGCATTTTACAGTAAACTGAGTGAGGGAGCTGTCTTAGGGATAAAAGGACAAAGAGAAAACTGGCACCCCAGGGAGACAGTACTCAGAGTACGGTGGTCCTGTGGGCTGATTTGTCCTCACTGACAATAGGTCCTGCAACTCATTTAACTGTGTGCACCTGCAATCCGAGAGCTATTTCAGGCTGCCAAAATGCTCCATCTCTTTACCAGTTATTACAAATTTACCTATGGCCTTCCTGGTTCACGTCAGACTGAACTTTACAGGTCTCACAACTGAATGATCCTGAAGAGCTTTGAAGAAGTAACTCTTCAGATCTCTCTGATATACACAGCACAGATGGTTATGCTGATTTATTTATTTAAGTTCCTCCAAAATATGAATTAGCTTTTTGCTTTAATCAAGTAGCCTCTGTGTTTGTGCACAGACCAGCATATATTTTAGGCCACATCTAACAAATTGTTCACAGAGCAGTAATTGTGCTTCACAGCTTCTACTTCCCTCTTATTGGTCATACAGGCGTCGTTTCACAAGGTTAATTGATGAGACCAAACTCAGAAATGAGGGATCAGAAGCACAATGACTCTGTGAGATTTATGGGCAACAAAAGATTATCATAAGCAGTTATGAGATGGGGAATGTAAAATAGTATTTAATGTGTGGAGGGGGGAAACCAGCAGCTAAATCACTAGAAGTTTTTATGAGCTCCTGGGGTCTTACAGCAGCTGTGATGTAGGTTCACATGCAAAGGCTGTACCTGTAAGCAAGGTGGTCATCATTTATATTGCAGTACTACTTTTGTCCTCCGCTGATTTTTTCCAGTAATATTTTGGATCAAGGAGTGGAATATCCATGTGATATGCATGAAATGTCTCATATTTTCATCTAAGATTTATGCATCAACGAGAGACTGTGTAAGAAATTTGTGGGGTCCATTCAAGATCCAACCTACTGTACAGATTCCATGGGGTTGTCCTCCACAACAAGGAAATGGATATGTTGGCCATAAGGCAGATGAGGAAGCAAACAGAACAAAGAATCAAGAGCTTCTAGGATAACAGCACATTCCCTGTGTGTGTGCTGCGCACTTGATAAATGGATTGGCAGAAAGCTTGGCACATCCATAAAGCCTTTCGTCTTATAGCTCTTGTGCATGCAATCTTGTGGTTTGTGTACTGAAAATAGGTGCCTTCAAGGTCCATCTGTATTGTTCAAGCTTCATAAAATTGATTAGGACATCCACACTGATGTTTTGGCCAGCACTCCAGGTATCCAATATCCTGTTCTAAACAATTACTCTGTCAGAACAAAGTCTTCATTTTTTTGTTTATGTGTTTATTTGCTTGTATTTTTCTTTTCCCCCTCCTTGGAAACGTGTCTGGGAAATTCAGTCAAATGGTAGCCTTACTTGAGGGGAATCTGGCACCAAAGGCTGAATTCACCATTGCTGTAAGGTCTTGTGTGACCTTGACGAAGTCACTTCTTCTCTTTGTTCCTTAGCTTCTATCTGTAAAATGGAGATAAATGCATTTCCATACCTCATGGGGGCCTGCTAAAATGCATTCATTACCAAGAAGTACATTTTATCTCCAATTTACACATTTTTTCTTTGCTGTCCTTGCTAGAAATCTGATTGTTCAACCAGTCCCAATGTAAACCCTCTTGCTTCTGAGTGGAAGCCAGGATCTACCTATTAAACTTTACAGAAATGCCTATTGCATATTTTTCCTCTCTGAAACCACCAGAACTGCACTTTTGATCTACAGAATTCTGGACTGCACAGGAAACTTTGCTGGTCCAGTATGACTTATCCTGTATTTCTCATTTTGTGTTGGGTACAGTTCAAGGGATACTGTCAGTGTTTAAGAACTGCTTCCATTAAGTCATCAAAATGTAGCCATTTACTATGGGGAAATAGTGCTAATTAAATCAGAGAGACACAGATGAGAACATTTGTGGAGATCATCTAGTCTTATCTTTTCAGATCACTAAAATGGAGGGAAATAACTTCCGAACTAATATCCAACTCCACCAAACCCATCTTTTTACAATGTCACCACTTTTGGAAAACATTACTCTCTTGTTCTTCCAGATCATCGATTCTATCCTGAATCAAATAAATTTCATTTCACTATATATACACATATACAGAGAGAGACACACAGGCATAAATAATTATAAAACTAGAGAAAGAAGTGCTGGTGTAACACTGTGACTGGATTATAAGTTGGTTTTTAGAACAAAAATAAATTCTTAAGAGATGTCAAGCTGTCTTCAGCTTCTACTTACTTTAGGCTAATTTTTTTACTTTTAACCCTGAGCAAACAATGTTTTTATAGCTGTATTACATGGAACTAGTCCCTTGGCTGTTTTTTCCAGTATGGTTAATGGGGACTACAGAAAAAAAAAAAAATCACAGACAGTTTTATCATTGGTTTTGAAAGGTTCTACTGTCAAATATAAAATGAATTAAGGTTTTCAAGGGGGAGGGAGGGGGAGGGAAGAAAATAAGAAAGAGGTCTAGCCGAATGGGCCAAAATACATTTTTATTTCTGTAGTACAGCAGCTGGGACAAGAAACTTGGATGCTCTTTAGTAAGAGGCCACCTTTGCATTCAGCAGTGAGGTCAAAGAGATCTGAGCCAAGCAAGGATCAAAATAAAATAACCTTTTCCTAAGAATCTGTTGGTGGTGAACATGAAGCTTGGATCTTATCTGCTACTGAGCTCCTCTTAAAAAGCTGAAACATGGCAAATGTTGCTCTGAGCAGTGGGGAAGAGCTGGAAACATGGAGGAGGAAGGCAGTGGGTATGGTGACTGGAGCACTTCTGAGAACCTGACTTACATGGTCTTATTTTGCCAAGGATAGCTCTGTAGTCAGTGAAATAAACTGCAGATCATCACTACCATCATCTCCTTTGGGCAGTTTTTAGGGTGCAGAAACTGACCTGTTCCAAAGACAGGTTTTCTATGGTTTGGATGGAGAACAGTTAATGGAGTATAAATTACAAGGAAAATAGCTAGGGTTAATTTTCTTGTTGATGACTAAAATCAAAAGCAGGGCTGCATTTGGGACAATAGCCCATGAATGTGCAGAGAAAATATCACTTACACATTCTTTATTGATCAGGTTTTATTGAGCAGCCTGTTTATTCACTTTTTTTCCCACCCCTTTAGAATAGTTCTACCAGTTTAGTCACCGTTTAACACCACTTTAAATCAGATAGCATTCTAGTTCATTATGAATATTCATACAATTGAAATATTTTTACACTTTTAAGGGTGAAAAGGATTATACTACAGTTGTTCACATTCTATTTTCTTTCTAATAAGAAACTTCTTTTTAAGTACTGCACAGTTCCCAGAAACAAGTAAATCTCATGAATACCACGTGACATATTTCTCCTATGTCTTTTAGCCTTTTACCTACCATTTAAGGTACACAGTCTCATGCCAGCACTTATTCAACTAAAAACGTGGGAATTTCAATTAAGCTGAACTTTGATTCAACTACCTGTATGAAAAATTATAACAATCCAACATTTAACACCATCTAGGTTTTTAGTCCCAAAACTCTGCTGCAGACAGAATACTGTTTATTCATATCATTGAACTTGTCTATTACTTAAAATGTAGTTAAAATATGTTGCTGTGCTAGTCAAAATTTAACTGCTGGATAAGTTCTGCAGTAATATATTGTGACAAATTCCATATTATTTTAAGGCCCATTATTTTAATTGCAATGTATATGACTGCTGGTTTCTGTTATGGTGAAATATATGGATCTGTCCTATGTGATCTGCATCACTCTTAATTACTCATTGATTGTTCCTCCTTAGATTTGCAGGATCTTTAGTCTCAAGAGTTTAAACAGTCTTGCTCAGCAGATGCCGACTGAGGATGGTTTGAATACATCTCACAGCAAACTGCAGAGCAGCCAAGAACTTGCAGTGCACAGATACTAAGCTTAAATAACAAGGAGAAGCACCGGCACAGTAATTAAAGAATTACATCAACACACTACAGGATTTAATATAAAAGGTACATTTGTATATTAACCTCATATGAAGGCTTAGATAATTCTGTCTAACTTTTTGTGGCACTCAGGCTGGAAGGTTTGTGCCCCTGATCTCTGTGCTCACCTCCAAGGAAAGATGCAGTCCACCCAGTATCTGAAAACACTTCAGACACCACCAGTTCTCTCTGTTTTCAGAAAAACAGAGTAGGAATAGACTAGACTAGACTAGACTAGACTAGACTAGACTAGACTAGAATAGAATAGAAAATTTCATTTCAAAGGGACCTACACGTCAGTCTTTCTGTTTTGATATGTGTCCCTTAAAATATGATGTGGTAAACCTGGACTGGAAAAGTGCAGCTGTCACATAGTCAATCTCTATGACTCTGAGAGACCTAAAGTCTGAGAGACTCAAAGTCTGAAACTTCAACTGTGTGTCTCCTGAAGTGTCTTATTGGTCAGAAGTTTGTTAGAGCTTTAATAGAGACGTAGGAATTTATCAGCACTTTTACTTCATGGAAAATGGCTTTTTGCCAATACCACTTATCTCACAAACTCCCAGTTGTAGGAATGCCACATTTGCACTGTGGATATAGCATTAGACAATTCCATAGTGAAGTCACAAAACTTTGTGTATGCAAAGTTTACTTTCCAAGGTCAAAACTTCCCTTGATTCTGTGAGGTTGCAAGGCTACTGTTCAAATATACAGTTAGACATTTTTTTCAAGACTTATCTCCAGCATATTCCAGGCAGAGAAAAACCCTGAATTGACTTGATTTTCATGAGATAACACTTTCCTTCAACTCAGTGTCTTTGATATGCCATGGACTCCTCTGCACTGTAGTCTGGCTTGCAGCCTCAAAGCCTGTCTCTGCGTGGGAAATCCACAGTTTCACTTTTTTATGGCTGGCAAGAAGAGAAAATGCACATCTGATGCTGATTAAACCATCCGTCTTTGGGCGGGTACTTTGAAAGCATGTGAGGCAGAAAAACCTGGTTGCTGTTTGCAAAGCTCAACAGCAGCAGTGTTTGCTGCAATCCCCTGTACAATCTGTACAATACACTGTACTTGCTACCCAATCAGGCTCTTACATAGTCTTAAAGACCTGAACCATATTTCTGTTGAACGCAAAAGAGAGAGGAAACAGAAAAAATGTGCCAAACCTCAGAACACAGATGTTCCATGAAGTGTTTCATGACATCGTCTGAGAAAGGGCAACTCATAGCTGCATCTCTGAAGGGAACATGTCTAGGATGAGGAAACAAGGAGTTGCGGGACTATAGAAACAAAAATTGCATTTTTATTGTTTTTGGTGTTGTGGCTAGAGCTTACAGAGTCGTGGAATGGGTAAGGTTGGAAGGGACACCTGTGGGTCACCTAGTCTTACCCCCCTGCTCAAACAGGGCCATCCATCCAAGAGCACACTGATTGTGTCCAGGTGATTCTGGAATATCTCCAGTGGAGGAGACTCCACACTCTCTCTGGGCAATCTGTTCAGTGCTTGGTCACTGCAGAGGAAACGAGTTCTTCCTCATACTCATGTGGAAGTTGCTGTGCATCCATTTCTGCCCATTGCCTCTTATCCTATTGCTGGACACCAAAGAGCAGAGCCTGGTCCATCCTCAGGCATCTCCCTTCAGATGCTGATAGACATTGATGAGGTGTCCTCTCGGTTTTCTCTTCTTGAGGCAAAACAGGCCCAGTTCTTTCAGCCTCTCCTTATAAGAGAGATGCTCCAATCTCTTAATCATCTTTTTAGCCCTCTGGACCTACTCCAAAAGCTCCATGACTCTCATTGAGAAACAGGAATCCTCTTGATATTGCAAGAATATAATTTATTAAGAGAAGTTAATGCAAAATACCATATTTTCATCTAAAAATGGTTGACTGTTTAGTTGGTCGACTTTGTCATTGCTATTTTGTTTTTAATTGGAGACTTAAAATGTTACCTTTTTTTTTTCTTTCTAAAAATACCAAAAATATACACTTCTTAATCTGTTAATAAAACTTATTAAAGTGTTAGGCAAAACACTCCAAATGTACCAGCAATTTGAGAAAGAAGAGGATCAGATAGAAATAGTGATGTTTTCATATCAAACACATTAAATCCAAGGAAGTCTTATTCAACTTGTAGTATGCATCCTCAGTGTTTTTTATTCTCTATTACCTTACCTGACTTTTAGCTCTCTAGTCTCCCACACAAGGGGTACATTGAGGGATGCCTGTCTGTGATGGGTCAGAGAGGAGGCAACAGAAAAGCATGTTGTTTATTGCATAGTATAATGTTTCCAGCTAGCCAACTGTTGCATCATTTTCCATTCAATGAGCACTTGAGTGTTAGCAGATTGCCTCCAGGTTGAGCGCACAAAATGCTGTAGGTGCTTTTTGTGGCTCACTGAATGGGATGTAACTGACACTGACACTATCTGGAGCTGAGATGACATTAATACAAGACAGAAACAGAGTAACGCCATGAAAAATGAGTTTGGTCTGAATGCAGGCTACAGATCCTTTTTTGTTTTATTTCTTTCAGGAGCTGCACATACTTTACCTGAGAGGTGACTGCATTGGAGCAATGTGTTTATCCTCAGCTCCAGGGGATTAAACTCTGTTCTCAAATGTATCTACAGATATGCAGGGCCTTAAAAGGAATTTTACTTTAGGAGTGGTGTTTTATTCTTGCTTAGTAAATGCCTTCAGAAGTATCTAGGCTGAAAGTCATGAGGCATTTGTGCATCACACTATATTAATAAATCCATATTTTTATCAAGGATCCTGTAGCAATATCTGTATAAATAAATTGAACTTGTTTAGTGCCAGGGAATATATCTGGGCACAGGAACCTGATCAGCTACAGCATTATATACTTAGACCTGTCTATGACATATTTTTAACCTAAACCATCTAGAACTCCTTGAATCAATTCTTAGGCATGGATAAGGAGTTAGTTTAATCCAGAGATGATTTCTAATGAGTAGTTCACATGCAATTACTTTGTTTCAGAGGATAAGCAAGTTAAGCCAATACAGGTCAGGCTCATTCTGCTGCTTCCAGTGTCCGAGAAGAATCCCAGGTGTTTTTCACTTAAAAGAATAGATGTAGCTGGTAATATCCCAGAGACTTGTCACAGAGGTCTCACTGCACTACTCTAGTGTCAGAAAAGGTCTTGGTCAGCTCTGCAATATTGCTTTTCCTTGGGTGAAAACACATACAAGATCACATTTTCTCATATACTTTTTCTTGATAAGGCTCCCATTTAAAAGTTCTTGTGAAAGGACATCCTTTGAATAAAATGAGCAGTAGGACAAAGTTTTCAACTGGTTTACTAGGATAAAAAATAGGTATTAAAGCAGAAGATTTAGCTCTGAGCTCAAATAAATTTATCTGTGTGCCACAGATTCCACACCTGGATGAAAGTACAGAAAACAGCTACACTGCTTACCACAGAGACATCTACCAGGTTCACTTCAGCTGAGAACAATCAGTTCCACACAAGAAGTTCCACACTCACTTGTAATAGGTAATGGCCAGTCTCTTCGTGAATGAAGAACCGGGGAAGGTCTTTCCACCTTCCAGCCTGCGCATTGGATTTTTTAGGTGAGACACAGTGTGCGCGGAACTGAGCCCACCCTTTAATCCTGAGGTTCATCTGCCGGGGCCAAGCACGCTTGGACGGTGGCAGCGAGGTCCTCAGGGCGTAGACGGGTTGCCTTACAGGGCTAACGAGCTCCATCTGCCCGGGGAGGGGCCCCGACCGGGAATCGAACCCGGGTCTCTGCAGTGACAGTGCAGTGTATTTTCCCCTGGACCACCGGGGGCTCCCACACTCACTTGTAGGCTGACCCTGTAAGGGGTTTTTTTTGGCTTTTTGTTTCTTTGTAGTCTTGGGGGAATTTTTTTTTTTTTTGGTGGGGGGCAGGGGGCGGTAGGAGCAGGTTTTTTTTTTGTTTTGTTTTTGTTTTTGTTTTTGTTTTTTCTTTTAATTAAAAAAAAAGATGATAACATTATTGCACTGTGAGTGATGTGAACTGCTTGCAAGGACTTCAGATTTTCCTGAGCGATATAGTGATTGAATCCAGAGCCTTGTGCTGATACAAAAAGAAATAAAAGAAAAAACCAACAAACCAAACACAAAATGATCCTCCTGAAAACAGAGGCATAACAGCAAAACATTATCTAAGATCTGGTCACAAAGTTTAAGAGGAATGTATGTGTTACACTCTAAGCTCTCTGTTTAGTAAAGGATACATAATTTAAGCAGCTCAAAGCCCAAGATGAAACCCAGTAAAAGCTTTTAAAAGACATCTGAAATGAACCAAAAAGATAGTCACATCATAAAATGATATGGGTAAGAGACTGAGATTTGTGAAATGTCTGTCTCCATTACCCTGACAAAGAAGCCACTGTTGTGATAAAAAGAGAAGAGAAACAAAGCATAGTTTTCATGTACTGACACATTAGCTAGTCAGAAGTGAAACTGGGCTTATCTTGTTGAATTACCAAAGCTGAAAAATACTAAGGACAAAAATAGATGCAGGAATATAATCATGATCACTAAAACATCATCCTTTTAAAACTCTCAAAGTCATGAAATTATCTTAAAACACTACAGGTAAGTTTGTAAATATAAATATTAAATGTTCAATTTATTTGACCAGGTTGAAACCTAAAACTATATAAAATCAGAGAATTATAGATTCATTTATATTGGAAAACATATTTAAGATCTACCACGTTCACCACTAAACCATATCCCCAAGTGCCACATTCCCATGTTTTCTGAACTTTTCCAGGGATGGTGGTTCTGACACTTCCCTGGACAGCCTGTTCCAATGCATGACCATCCTTTCAGTGAAGAAATTCAGAGGAACTTCAGTGAAGTTGTAGTGAGTGATAAGGTTCAGTGTTGTCTGCAAACTGACTGGAAGTGAACTCAGTGCCCTCATCCAGATCACTGATAATGGCACTAAACAGGTCTGACCCCAGTACGGAGCCCTGGGGAGCACCACTGTGACCTGACTCAGGTGAATGTAACTCCGGTCACCACAAACCAGCCAACCAGTGTTGTACCCAGTGTGTTTACTCATCCAAACCATGAGCATCCATGTTTCCCTCTGGCACGGACCCACTTGATTCTCCCTGTTTCATGATCTACCACTGCGCTCTCTAGGAGCTGTAGTTCTTAGTCCCACAAAACCTCTTTGCTCTGCTTCTCAGGTGAGGTTCAGATTTATCATGAGTGTCAGACGCTCTGATACCTTCAGGGGTGCATAACCTGGCAAAATGTTTTTAAGGCATTAAAACAAAATGAAACACAAAGTCTATTTTTTTCCAGACAAGTCATTAAAAAAACCCCACAAACAAACCACAAACAAACAAACAACAACAACAACAACAACCCCCCCTAAACTTATGAAAGGAAAATTTCCAGACTTCTTGTAATTTCTAGAATTTTAGAATTTGAATTTCCATCTCTGGGTGTCTAGATTTTTTCACATAAAATAGACAAAATCTAAATAAAAAATTAGGTCAGATTGATATACTTTGATCACAGTAAAATGTTTCAGTTGAACTCAAACATTCAATATTTTATTTTATGGGAGTGAGAAATCACATGTGTTGGCTTAGGTTTTAGTTATTTTGGTTCAAATATCATAAAAATGTATTTAAATAATGCAGTTGAAGGCATTTTCTTGTTAGAAGGGAAATTAAAACCCAAACAAACTACTAGTTTTCTGTCTAGAAAATGTTGTGTTATGTAAGTGTACTGCAATGAGCTATTGAGTTTTCAGGCAGAGAGATACTTTCTTAATATAGAAGGACATATTAATTAAATTGCATTTGAAAATGATAATTTTGAATTTGTAAGTGAACACAGTGAGCAAGTTTTTAGGAAGCATTTATATGTAAGTGAAATGGGTCATGTTACATTGTCACAAGGTTAAATTCTTCTCTGTTCCATACCCAATGTTTTCAAGCTCATTTCACATCTATACTTTTTATTCTTTGTGGCACCTGAGAGAAATAAAATGAAATAGCATCAAATAATTCAATACTAAGAAGTGCTTCTCTTTTAATAGTAAGAACAACAATATCTTTAAAAGAATGCTTATAAGTAGGCAGTGTGGAAAAGTTGGGGTGAGAGAAGCTGAAATTGGAAAACCATGAGTGTTAAGAATGAAATGAAAATTATAAGCAAAAACCCCTCCTTTTTACATTATTTAGTTTCTAGCGGAACTGATTTGTGATTACAAGATTGTCCTTGTGGTGTTTTTTGTTTCACCTATACCTACTTTAGTTCCATTATAACCATTTTTCTCTTAAAACAGTTTATATGGAAACCACCTTATGCTCTTTATCTTTCTAAAAATCTTTAACTCCTTATATCCTACTGATATATGCCTACTGAATCCTAATGATTTCTTGTCCTAAATGTATATGTCTTTACATCTCTACTTGTACTAAAAAAAAAAAAATAATAATTAAAAATTTACTGGAAAATAAGAAATGTCAGATGGAGGTTATCTAACCAACTCAATTATATCTGTCTCCTGACAACACAGAGAAAATACATGTTCAAAAGCTATTTGATTTCCACACTAACTATAGTTGTGGAGTGTGATGGTTTTAGTCTAGGCCTTCCTGGTGACCAGTTTGTAACCAAGGAAGTAGCCAGGTACAGCCAATTGTATTCCATACAATTTTTACGTAAACCAGAGTATAAATAAGTCGGAGATTAGAGACCTCGCTCTCTTCTCTTCCGGTGAGGTTTGGGAACAGTGGGTCCCTGAGTTGGTCTCGCTTATCTAAGGCTGAGGCCTGCAGAGTCCACCGTCCTACCACGTGGAAATTTAGAGAGTGCTGGCTGTGACTGCCGATCCTGCTATTCTAAGGGACGTGGTGAGATCTGTTTTGTTAGTTATTAGTATAGTTTGATCTAGTATACCTGTTCGGTGTCCCTTTTGTTCCCTTTTGTCCCCTTTTTTCCCTTTCCCTATCCCTGCGGGGAGTGGACCCCCTTTTACTGTGTATATAGCATCTTAACTGTATATAACTGTAATGTGCGTAAATATAGATATATTTTTATATAAGCAGCTTGACTGTGAGTTCTTTAATTTTTATAGTTTCTTTCTCCTTTAACCTGAAGGAAGAAAGGAGGGGGGGGGGAAGGGGGCTGCTGTCCTAACTTTCGGGCATTTGGCAGGGAGCCAGGTCCAAACCGTCACATTTTTTGGTGGCCCGTACGGGGAAATTGTTTTGGTTATCCTGGTTTGTTTTGGAACAGTTACCGGGAAAACTGCCAAGAGAGACTTGTTTATATAAACAAACCTATTGTTTAGGAACAGAGAGAAAGAATAATATAACTATAGCTATTCTAACTACTTGTTTCATTGTATTAGCTATATTTGTGCCTGTTTTAGGCTATCCTGTAGAGAAACGCCCAACTAGAGATGAATGGGAGGACTATGTCCCTTTCTTTGATTGGAATGAATGGAAGGAGTATCTCACTTTCCTTGATTGGAATAAATGGAAGGAATATCTCACTTTCCTTGATTGAAATGAATAGAAAGTGTATTTCACTTCCCTCAATTTTGACATTAAAAACCTGCTAAAAGAAATCCCCATCATTACAATTGGCTCTAATTTTTACTTAAATTGTTTAGTAACAATCCTAGTACTGATGAAGGCGGTAAAAGAGTTATTTAAAACTGGACGAACGGTGCTGTGTTGCCTTCTGTACTGTAGAAAAAGCCAGACCTCTAGAGAATTCACTGGAACTTTAGAAAGGGTCTTGGAAAGGCCAGTTTCTAGATGGCAAGGAGCATAGGTAAATTTCAGCAAACTGATAGAGCGTGTGACACCTCCCATTGTTTGAAACTTCACGCCAGAACAAGTGTCTAATCCTGACGAAATGGCACGTTGTTTAGTTGAAGGGTGTCTTTCATACGATAATCCAAATACGCAACTCCTTGCTTTATGCTGGGGTCTAGTGACAGCTTATGGAGCTGCCATAGATCACTATCAAAAACCTAGGGCAGAGGCAGAAAGTCAAACTATGTCGCCTGAAACAAATGATGCCCCTATTGAGTCTACAGACGTCAAGATACAAACTCAACCTGAAATCAGCACCGTCTCTATTGAACTGACTGAGTATGGAACACAAACTCAACCCGAAATCAGCACCATCTCTGTTAAACTGACTGAGTATGGAACACAAACTCAACCCGAAATCAGCACCATCTCTGTTAAACTGACTAAGTGTGGAACACAAACTCAACCCGAGATCAGCACCATCTCTGTTGAACTGACTGAGTGTGAAACACAAACTCAACCTGAAGTTAGTGCTGTCTCCGTTAATTCAACTAAGCATGGAACACAGACCCAACTTGAAATTAGCACAACTTCTGCTAAATCCGTTGAAACTGGAGTCCAGACCGTAGATCTCGTGAACACTGGAACTCAAACTACAACATCTAATGTTAAGACTACAACAGAAATGAAAACCCAAACTACCAACCCGAAAATCACTATTACTCCCCTAACTAAGAAGAAGATATGGATAAGGAATAGTGCAGAAGCTACAGGCCTAGTTCCACGATTAAAGCGTATAAAAAGAGAAGAAGAAGAGAAAGAAGAAGAAGAAGAAGAAAAAGAAGAAGAAGAAAGAGCAAAAGGACTTGCCAGCCCCATGGAACCTATCCCATCCAGCTATGTAATAGTGGACGAATGGACGGCTGCAAAAGAGGAAGAAACAGCAGCGAGAGAAGGAGCGCGCCCAAAAGAATTAAGAGCATGCCCAAAAGAAAAGAAAACACACCTAATGGAAGAAGGGGCGGCAACACAGATGGCCAATAAACCACCAAAGAAAAAGCTAATACCCAAATATTCTCTTCTTGACTTTCCAGCGGAAAATACAGAAGAACGGTTGAAACCTTCATCCCAAAATCTGAAAAACTACTCGCTACCTCCACCTCGAGGGCTTAGACAACGGAGCAAAAGCCTATCCTCACTACATGCTCAGTCTCTGCCTCCACGTAAAAGAGGCAGAGAAAAAGAAAAAGCAGTTCCACGTAGAAGCGTCAGAAGAGAAATGAAAATGGTTCCACGTAGGAGAGACCCTTATTCCGGAACAGAAGTTGTGCGAACGAGTGAGGTACTGCAAACAATAACCCCAGCAGAGCTCCGGGATCTACGACAGAATTACAGCCGCCGGCCTGGTGAACAAGTTCTCACCTGGCTGATAAAATGTTAGGATAATGGGACCAAAAGCCACTTGTTAGAAAGTCATGAGGCACAGCAACTAGGATCCCTCGCTATGAACCATGAAATAAAACAAAAAAATCGCAAAAGAGACATACAATCTCAGTCTCTGACTCCGAATCCTCCATAGCGTGAGGGAAAAATACCCATTTAAAGAATATTTAATGAGTTCGCCAAAAAAGTGGACGACTGCAAAAAAAGGCGTCCAATACTTAAAAGAATTAGCCATACTGGAACTCATATACTGCAATTCAGATTATTATGACTGTTTGGAACCAGAGAAGATTGCCTGTACAAAACCTATGTGAAGGCAAGTGATTAAAGGTGCCCCTACCTCGTACCTCAACTGTTTAATATCAATTTACAATCCAAAGACGGATGAACCAACTGTGGACACCATGTGTTCATGGATAAGGACTATAACCGAAAATCTAGAAAAGTCCTCTGATGCCCGACACCGACCTACCCATCCTAAGGAAGCAATGAAAAGGCCCTATGAATATTTCGGATATGAAAACGACTATAAGAACAGAAATGATAAAGTTTACATAGATTATAAAGACTATAGAGACAAACCAATAAAGTGGTTTCGACCACGATTTCGACCTCGATCTTGGTCCCGGCCTCGTTCACAGTCTCCTTTCCTAGCACGCAGAAGGAGAGGATACCCCAGACGGAAATCACGCAACCAACTGTGGTCCTATCTGCGTGGTAAGAAAGAAAACATGAAAAAGTGGGATAGTGCACCCACTTCCAAACTTGAGGCCAGAGTAAGAGAATTACAACAAAAGGAAGACAACAAAAAGGTTGTCTATGTAGTTGATGCAGATGCCCTGCACAAAAAGATGGAGGTCCGCTTTGACAGTAACAAAAAAGCTTCTAAGAAGGCAAAGTCAAAGTCGGACAATGAATACTCTAATCAAGACCAATAAAGAGGCCCTGCCTTCTGCCAAGAGAAGGATAGGAACCAGGAAAATAATAAGGTTTACTGGACTGTGTGGGTTCGATGGCCTAGCACATCGGATCCTCAGAAATACCAGGCTTTGGTGAATACTAGTGCCCAGTGTACTTTAATGCCATCAGAGCATAAGAGTGTAAAGGCTGTTTCTATTTCTGGAGTGACCGGAGAGTCTCAAAAATTGTCAATGGTAGAGGCTGATATAAACTTAACAGGAGACCAATGACAAAGGCATTCCATTGTGACAGGGCCAAAAGCCCCTTGCATTCTTGGTATGAACTACCTAAAAAGAAAATACTTCAAAGACCCAAAGGAGTACCAATGGGCTTTCAGTGTAGCCACGGTAATTGAAGAGAAGTCCAAGCAATTGTCTGCCCTATCTGGCCTCTCAGAAAACCCTTCCATTGTGAAACTACTCCGAGTCAAAGATCAGCAAGTGCCTATAACTACTGCAACTATACACAGGCGACAGTATAGGACAAACCGAGATGCTGTGATCCCCATTCACAAAATGATCAGGAAATTAGAGAGCCAAGGGGTAGTCAGCAAAACACACTCACCCTTCAACAGCCCTATCTGGCCTGTACGTAAATCTGATGGAGAATGGAGACTGACAATGGACTATCGTGACTTGAATGAAGTCATGCCACCATTAAGTGCTGCTGTACCAAACATGTTAGAGCTCCAGTACGAGCTGGAATCCAAGACAGCGAAGTGGTACGCCACTATTGATATTACTAATGCGTTTTTCTCCATTCCCTTAGCAGCAGAGTGCAAACCACAGTTTGCTTTCACCTGGAAGAGTGTACAGTACACCTGGAATCGACTGCCCCAGGGGTGGAAGCACAGTCCAACCATTTGCCATAAACTGATCCAGGCCACCCTAGAGAAGGACAAGGCCCCAGAGCACCTGCAGTACATCGATGACATCATCGTATGGAGGAACACAGCAGAAGAAGTTTTTGAAAAAAGACAAAAGATCATCCAGATTCTCCTTGAAGCTGGTTTTGCTTTAAGAGAAATAAAGTCAAAGAACCTGCCAGAAAAATTCAGTTCCTAAAGGTGAAATGGCAAAATGGACGTCATCAAATTCGAACAGGCGTCATCAATAAGATCGTAACAATAACTCCACCGACAAACAAGAAAGAAACCCAAGCTTTTCTGGGAGCCATAGGCTTCTGGAAAATGCACATCCCCGAGTACAGCCAAATTGTAAGCCCTCTTTACTTTGTGACCCGTAAAAAGAACAACTTCCAATGGGGTCCTGAACAACAACAGACTTTCAGGCAAATCAAACAAGACATTGCACATGCTGTGACTCTTGAGCCAGTCAGGACGGGACCAGATATAAAGAATGTACTTTACTCTACAGCTGGAGATAAAGATCCCTCCTGGAGCCTCTGGCAAAAAGTGCCTAGTGAGACGCGAGAACGACCACTTGGTTTCTGGAACCGAAACTACAAAAGTTCTGAGGCCAATTACACCCCTATGGAAAAAGAAATCTTAGCGACATATGAAGGCATACAAGCAGCCTCAGAAGTGATTGGTACCGAAACACAACTCTTCCTAACACCTCGATTACCAGTGCTGAGCTGGATGTTCAAGGATAAGGTGCCCTCTACGCATCATGCCACCGATGCCACATGAAGCAAGTGGATAGCCTTAATCACGCAAAGTGTCCGAATAGAAAACTCGAATCGCCCTGGAATTTTGGAAATTATAACCAATTGGCCTGAAGGTAAAAACTTCAGTCTAGCAGATGAAGAAGAAGAAAAACCAGTGAGTCGAGCTGAAAAAACTCCACCATATAATCAGCTGCCAAATGAAGAGACACACTATACCCTTTTCACTGATGGTTCTTGCTGCATTATAGGAAAGAGCCGGAAGTGGAAAGCAACTGTGTAAAATCCCACCCAAAGGGTGGCAGAAACCACTGAAAGTAAAAGTGAATTGAGTCAGTTTACAGAACTCAAAGCTGTCCAATTAGCCCTGAACATTGCAGAAAGAGAAGGATGACCAAAACTCTACCTATACACCGATTCGTAAATGATAGCCAATGCCCTTTGGGAATAGCTAGACAGGTGAAAGAAAATGAATTGGAGACGTAGAGGAAAACCCATCTGGGCTACCGATTTGTGGCAAGACATCGCTGCCAGAGCAAAGAAACTGAATGTGAGAGTCCGCCATGTTGATGCCCATGTGCCCAAGGATCAAGCTAATGAAGAACATGCTCATAACAGACAGGCAAACCGTGCTGCACAAGTCGAAGTGTCACAAGCAGACCTAGACTGGCAGCAAAAAGAAGAATTGTTCCTAGCTCAATGGGCCCATGATGCTTCAGGCCATCAGGGCCGAAATGCCACCTATAGATAAGCACGAGACCGAGGAGTGGATATAACCATAGACACTATTTCCCAGGTTATTCATGACTGTGAAACCTGTACTGCCATTAAACAGGCCAAAAAGTTGAAGCCCCTGTGGTATGGTGAACGCTAGGACAAATATAAATACGGAGAAGCATGGCAAGTTGATTATATCACATTGCCACAAACCCGCCAAGGTAAACACTATGTGCTTACCATGGTGGAAACGACTACTAGATAATTAGAAACATATTCGGTACCACATGCAACAGCCCGAAATACCATTCTAATTCTTAAAAAGCAAGTCCTGTGGAGACATGGCACTCCAAACTGAATTGAGTCAGACAACGGAACTCATTTCAAGAATAATCTGGTGGCCACTTGAACACGAGAGCATGGTATTGAATGGGTATATCACATTCCATATCATGCACCCGCTACTGGAAAAGTTAAAAGGTGTAATGAACTGTTAAAAACAACTCTAAAAGCACTAGGTGAAGGTACTTTCAAGAACTGGGACAAGCACTTAGCCAAGGCCACCTGGCTAGTTGTATTAAGAAAGGCTGTTTAGATTACTCCTTCCTCAAGCCAAAACAAACCCATTTGTGGAATTGTTTTTGCTCAAGGGCCCGGAAATACCTGGTAAGTAATGAGAAAGAATGGAAAAATCCACTGCGTGCCCCAAGGAAATTTAACCTTGAGGAAAAACTAATCATGTGCTTTGAATTGTGTTTTGCAAGAAACCAGTCACCAAATGAAAAAAGCCTGAACAATTGATGCCGGTATCCAGTAATAAACCAGCCCAGACCAGAAGAAAAACCCTGAAAAACCAGAACTGTGATTGTGACCTAAGGGCCAAGAATGAGAACCAAGCTAATCCTGATGCTAACGCTGATTCTTCTACAACAAGATGAATGCTCTGAAGAATGAACAAGGACTATATACAAATATGTATATGTGTATATATGTGCAAAATATAAGTGAACGCGAAATATAGGTTTTACATAAAAATAATATGGAATAAGGGGTAGAGAATGTGATGGTTTTAGTCTAAGCCTTCCTAGTAACCAATTTGTAACCAAGGAAGTAGCCAGGTACAGCCAACTGTATTCCATACAATTTTTACGTAAACCAGAGTATAAATAAGTCGGAAATTAGAGACCTCACTCTCTTCTCTTCCAGCGAGGTTTGAGAACATAAGTCCCTGCGTTGGTCTCGCTTATCTAATGCTGAGGCCTGCAAAGTCCACCGTCCTACCACGTGGAAATTTAGAGAGTGCTGGCTGTGACTGCCGATCCTGCTATTCTAAGGGACGTGGTGAGATCTGTTTTGTTAGTTATTAGTATAGTTTGATCTAGTATATCTGTTCGGTGTCCCTTTTGTTCCCTTTTGTCCCCTTTTTTCCCTTTCCCTATCCCTGCGGGGAGTGGACCCCCTTTTACTGTGTATATAGCATCTTAACTGTATATAACTGTAATTTGCGTAAATATAAATATATTTTTATATAAGCAGCTTGACTGTGAGTTCTTTAATTTTTATAGTTTCTTTCTCCTTTAACCTGAAAGAAAAAAGGAGGGGCGGGGGAAAAGGGCTGCTGTCCTAACTTTCGAGCATTTGGCAGGAAGCCAGGTCCAAACCGTCACATGGAGTCACCACAGTGTCTCAGCAGTTGTAGTTCCACTTCTTTCATGTTCTTTCCCCGAGCTCTCACTTTAATCTGCCTGCATCATGTGCAGTGAGTGCACTGACGTCTCTCTGTAGCTGTGGGACAGAACTCCTACAGAAAAACACATCCTCTCCAATCCCTGCCACAGATCCTCCCTCCCTTTCTGATCATTCCTCCTGATAACAGGGTCTGTGCAGGAGTGCACTGGTTAAGTGCCAGTGGAAGACAACTAAGAATTTGTACAGTTGCTTTGCTAACTGCAGGACATTACTGTTTTCCTCAAAAAATTATCTAGAGTGCATGATTTTTAAATAAAGCTGTTAGTATCTTAGAGATCAGAATGTCACATTTCTGTTTTCCTTTGAATGGATTTGAGTGTGATATCCCCCAAGGGCTCTAAGATGATTTTTGTTTTCGTTTACAGGACCAAGCAAATGCCCATGGTTCTTCATGACAAGGGAAGCCCTCTATGATAAGGAAAATTTATCCTTTTTTCAGCTTGAAATTACTAAGTGGCAGAATTTTGAATGCATGAAACTCATGATGTCCTATTTCCTGTGTCATACCAATGAGTTTTTCGTGTCAGGAGGGTAAATCCTAATACTGTTGGGTCCTGGGAAAACAAGCCAGTAAAGAATGGTCGAGGAGAGACCTTTACACACTCTCTTTGATTAGAAAGGGAGGAACACTGAGAACATTAACAACTTTGTTGCTCTGGGGACTGACATTCCATATTCATTTATATAAATTAGGGAGAGAACTCCAATATTTCAAATCCTCAGACTTAGTTTCTGTTGGAAGTATTGTCCAGATGAATCCTAAGCAACATCTATTGCAAAATAACACCGATTTTGTTGTTGGTTTTTCTTTTTTTTTTTTTTTTTTTTTTTTTAAAACTCAAAAGTGAGACTTTTTCTCATTAGTATTTTATTGAGTGATTTTATGTTCTTAAATACTGAATATTAAAGCATTTGCAGGATAGGGCCTTAATAAAGTAACAGTTTCAACAAATTACATTTGTTCTTATCTTTTCTAATGGCTTTCCAGCAATGAGAGAAAGTGAGTGAGTGTGTGTGTGTGTGTGTGTGTGTGTGTGAGTGTGTAGGAACTGGAGGAGGAAAGAATAGTATCATATTTTCCTAGTTTCATTCTGGAAAAGTAGAATAACTTTAAAAGAGCATCTTGAAATGGGGAAGTGTGTGAAATATTCTGGTCTCCTAACTAGCTCCATTTTAAAAGAAGCCCAAAGAAACCTGAGGAAAGCAGAATAATTTCACAAAGAAAGTATTCTTTTTGGGTTTTTATGCAGAAGTTATGGACTCTTTTTACTAATCAAAGAACATAGGAAATTCAGTTTGAATGTTATTATGCCAAAGCAGGAGAGCAAATTCAATCTTTCAGCTGTAAAAAAGAGATTTTACTCCTATTTTAAATGCAAATCCCCAGACATCTTTGCATAGCGTCTCTACTCACCCCTTATAATGAATGGATTCTTCACTGCTGAAATCTTGAAATCTTTATCAAAACTAAGTGCCTTTCACCAATGTGTGTTCTAGTTCAATGACAGGTTTTAGGATTAGGTGTAGGAACAATGAAAGCCTGTGCTGGGATTCATGCAGGTCAGATTACTTATCCACAAGGTCCTTTGTGGTTGTAAACCCAATGAATCTAATAATCATATATAAAGGTGGAAAAGCACATAGGTGAGAAGAGAGGCAAAGGAAAGGAGTTTTAATCCAACAGTTTTCTAAACTCCCAATGGAAACATAAAATAATAAAAATGTCTTGGAAAGTAAAAATGCAAAAAATATTCTGATTTTCTTATGTATATGTATACAAACATATCAAACCTTGGAGATTATCCTAATTTGGATGCTCAGAGTTTTTTAAATTATTTTTGTAAGAAGTTGCTGCATTGACACTGTTTATATTTACCTGCAACAGCTATTGATGATCTGATTTAACCCTACCAAAAACTTGTTTCAGTATGCAAAATCATTGCCAGTGTAGTATAACCACGTGCCAACACTGACTGCTGTCATCCTGGACACTCAGCAACTGGGAAGCAATTAATGAACCATTGCAGGGTAGAGATATAGAGTTCAACTCACAGGACACCAATCCCCATCCTGTAGTAGTCTTATGCTTGTTAAAGTGAGATTTCTCATCCCAGAGGGTTATATGGGGATCAACAATAATGAACAAACAATTCAACATATTTCAAAAGTCACCACATCATACTGTTGATTATCACAGCTTGACCTACTTGCTAAAACAATGTTAATGATCATCTGACAGTGTTGTCAGTGTCTCTGCCACTGCTTTTCATTCAATTTATTAGATTTAATAGAATTTAATTCTATTTTAAAACTGTATTCTGTGGACAAATATGATGTTTGTGGAGTAGAGGAACAAAACTCGATTGAAACAGCTAACTAGCATCACTGAAGAGATAATAATTTCAAGATTTAGATCAAAAAATGAAAAGAAGTGGGGCTTCATCCACCTCCCTGTCTGGGGGAAAAATTTTAGACACTCTCTAGTCATGTAGTGTAATAGACAAGAAACACTTGTTTCAGGTTTGATGATTTTGGTTTGTTTGTTTGTAAGTATTTGGTAAAGAGTAATATTACAATTCTGCTTTCTTTTTCTCTCATTTACTATTATATGTGGGTGAGTAGGGGATAGTGAACAATAAATTACACCACTTAGAGATGTAGGCTAAGGCTTTTCTTGTCAGTTGTGTCAATAAAGTACACACATAACATCAGTTTCCCATTACACACATCATTCAGGCTCATATATTACTCAGTATAATGGGAAAAGGGGCCACTGAAATCTAAAATGAAAAGAGAGATTGAAGTACAACCAGTGAGCAGCAACTGAGCCAAAAAGCAGTTGTGGTTGTGAAACATTTAGTTACTGATGCTGGAAAAAGAAGAGCTATCACTGTTGAGGGCATACAGTGCCACATGCTGGGAAGCTTCGGTGTCAGTGGGACTGGAAGGTACTCATTTCTTAATCTTTTTTTCTTTTTTTTTTTTTTTTCCCTAATGCATTTGCACTTCATTTAAAGTAACTGAATACAAGCACAAAACACAATCCAGGTCACGCTATTGCCCAAGTCTTGTCAGCTGCCATTATTGCTTGTTTATATCAGAGGGTAGTTGCCACAATTTGCCCTTAAGTTGAATTCTCATCTTACCACTTGTGCTACTGGCTGACTTTGCAACTGTCCTGTAAAGCCTCTTTCTGGAGTCCCCTTTTGTTCAAAGTTGGTCCTAGACCTTGGAACAGTATAGTTCACTCATATGACTCATAGGACCAGTCTTCGTTTTGCAGGCCAGTTCTGCTCTGCATACTGTAGTATTCAAACCCCTATTCAAGGTTCAATATCTTTACTAATGATCTGTATGAGGAGATTGATTCCACCTTTAATAAATTTGCAGACAACACTGCAGTTGGATGGCAGTGTTGATCTCCTTGAGCGTAGGAATGCTCTGCAGAAGAATTTGGACAGACTGGATAAATGGGCTGAGGCCAGTGATATGAGGTTCAACAAGACCAAATTCCAGGTCTTGCAGCTTGGCCAAAATAACCTCATGCAGCTCCCAGGCTGGGGGCAGAGGGGCTGGAAACCATTCCAGCAGGAAAGGAGCTGGGGGTACTGGTTGACAGTGGCTGAACATAAGCCCAGGTGTGCTCACATGGCCAAGAAGGCTGTGTTCAGAAGGTGGTGTTCAGTCAAAGGGTGGACTCAATGATCTCAGAGATCTTTCCCCGCCTGGTTGATTCTGTGATTCTGTAAAGCTGAGAAACTCTCCCTTGTTTCAACTAAAGCTGTCCAGCACTGACTGGGAGCTCCTGCAAGGCTCATTATTACTGTTATTTGCATGGTCCTGTAACTGTTGTAGAACCATAAAATCACAGAATAGTTTTGGTTGGAAGGGACCTTTAAGGATTATGTAGATCAAATCCTTCCATTGGCAGGGACACCCTTTACCAGTCTACTCAAAATCTTATCCAACCTGACCCTGAACAATTCCAATAAGAGGCTATCCACAACTTCTCTGGGAAACTTCTGCCAGTGTCTCTTCACCTCATGTTTTGTAGTAGGCCAAAAATATATGCAAATCAAATGGTCAGTTTTTCTATTCAGATAACCAATTGTTTTCTCTCCCTATTTAGGAAGTATCGTAGCTTGTTCTGAGGGTTCCTTATAATAGAAAGCCCAGCAAAAAAAAAAAAAAAGGAAAAAGGTAAGGTGGTATCATTCCTTTCTCACAGAAATGGGAAGACAAAAGAACAAGGAAGTAGAGCCTGAACCCCAAGTGATTATTTTAATACCAGAGTTCTCTTTCCGTAAAATTTATGAAGTGAACAGAAGATGGAAGAGCAGCCTCGGTTCTGACTTTAAAGCTGTGAAAAGCAAAACAACATTGAGGCTCATTATTAATTATAACACACTAGAAAGGGAGGCAGAGAGGTGGTGGAATTATAGCCTATTTTCTGAACTAATACTTATGAAAACTGGATGGCATCATCTGTGATTTCATAAATGTTCTGGAAGAAAGTGTAGTGATTGCATAATAACCCCATCAAAAGGGTGGTTGATTAGTTTAGTCAATTTGGCATACATTTCAGCTATTATTTTCATTTGTGAAGCATAGGCTGAATGACACGGTTGCTTTTATCCTGTGCACTTTGCAGATGAGCATCCTAAAGCCTAAAGTGGTTCTTCCTTACTTCTCCACAACTTGGAACATAATGGTGACAACAGTGTTGGAAGATCACAGGTAAAAAAAAAAACACAATATTTCAGATTTTAAGGGAATTGTGGATTTCTTATTCTGGAGCCACTCATTCAAAACAGGGACAAAATCCTGCACAGCTTCTATCCTAGAAGAGTACAAAGTCATTTCATCTGTGACTAGGTCACTGAAATACCATTAATATCAGCTTATAGCTATTCTCTGTGCCACTTGTCAAGGAGGTGAATATTTCTATCATCTCTACTCCTCTTAACTCCATGTTGTAGTCTTTTGATTGGAACTTACTGTGTTCTGAAATATTTGTCCACACCCAAAAGAACATCATAAGCTTCACAGGGGTGATATTCATGGGTGACACTGTGCTGGAGAGTATGTAGGCTGGCTCAAATAATCAATTTAGTATGAAATAACTATTTCATACAGATTTTGTATGACTACAAAGTCTGCATTTCAGAATTTCTATTTCTCTTCTGACAAACTCATTTATGTCCACTGTCAGTATTTTGTTCAAAGTTAACATCGTCAACACACTTTTTTTTTTTTTTTTTTTTTTTTTTTTTTTTTTTTTTTTTTTTTTTTTTTTTTTTTTTTTTTTTTTTTTTTTTTTTTTTTTTTTTTTTTTTTTTTTTTTTTTTTTTTTTTTTTTT
>NW_020955203.1:1958003-1959791 GCF_003031625.1 Empidonax traillii
TTTTTTTTTTTTTTTTTTTTTTTTTTTTTTTTTTTTTTTTTTTTTTTTTTTTTTTTTTTTTTTTTTTTTTTTTTTTTTTTTTTTTTTTTTTTTTTTTTTTTTTTTTTTTTTTTTTTGAGTGATTTTGTGGTTTAGGAATGTTATTACCAAATTTAGTACTCCCACTAAAAATACCACAAGCTGGTCCTCTCCACCTCTCTGATAGGAGGAAAAAATGGTAAAGATCACAGGTTGAGATAAGAACAATTTACTGGAGGGTTTTTTTTGTTGTTGTTTTGGGTTTTGTTGTTGTTGTTGTTTGTTTGTTTGTTTGTTTTTCCTAGTTGTTTCTTTTTTGGGTTCTGAACAAGTCAGTGCCACATCCTTCCTTGCTCATCACTTTAAAGGAGCATTCTCTAGTTCAAGTGTACATTATTACTATATGGTAACCACATATGTGTTCTGCCTAAATTGTGACAGTAAATCTGTCCTGGTTGAGGCTAGATGAGACATGGAAACTGAAGCTTGTCTGTCTGTCTAAACTGGAGGACCTTGAAGAATTTTGAATGTTTGAGTCTAAGATATAAATCCAGTCTTGGTCTAAAGCTTCATCAGCAAAAATAGGCCCTGTGTATTTGTTTCTAAAGGAAAAAAAACAAATTGTATGAACAAAATATAGCATAACTGACAGTATTTACAACCAAATCTTGTGCTATTTTATGGTGGTGCCATGGTTTAACCCTAGCTGGCAACTAAGGGTTGCTGGCAACTAACATGGAGCCACTCCCTCCCTTCCTCCCTCCCTCCCTCCCTGTCCCCACACTTGGATAGGAAGGATAACTGGAAAAAAAAAATTAAAACTTGTGGGTTCAGATATGTAATGATGATAATGGAATAATAGTATGATCAACAGCAAAGAGACAGAGAGGAATAAAACCCAAGAGAAACAAGAGATGCACAAGACAAAATTCACCACCTATTGAATGATGCCTAGCCTGTTCTTTAGCAGTAGCTGACACCTCCTGCCCAGCTATCACTGTTAGGTATGAGGCTTTATGTTTTTATAGTAGGTATGATGCTTTATGTAGTGGAATATCCTTTGTTCAATTTGTGTCAGCCCTCCTGGCCATCCTGCCCTTTTGCTTCGTATGACCCCACTCATTGGCAGAGCATGGGAAACTGAAAAATCCTTGTTTAGAGTGAGTGCTTCTGAGTGACAACTAAAACATCACTGTCTCATACACATTATTTCTCATAATAAATCCAAAACACAATACTCTCCCAGCTACTAGGAAGAAAACTAACTCTATCCCAGCCAAAACCAGGACAGTGGAGTGCATTATCTTGGGATAAGGTTCTACTGCACTGCCCAGATGAGGTATACCCACTGACTTGGGTTGTTAGTAGCTTGTAAAGTTTATTACAAACTTCTTTTTTTTTCTCTCTTACATATATTTTTTCTCCCAGTCCTTGTTAACACTCTGAAATACTCTATACTCTAGGGATATTTTGTAGATTTTTCTGGAGGGTGTCCGAGAAGTCTATGAAAGGTTCCAAACCTCTTTATACATCGCTGTTCATAATTCCATATATGCTCATGGATACACCAGAATAAATAGGATATAAATGGCCAGTCTCTTCGCGAACGAAGAACCGGGGAAGGTCTTTCCACCTTCCAGCCTGCGCATTGGATTTTTTAGGTGAGACACAGTGTGCGCGGAACTGAGCCCACCCTTTAATCCTGAGGTTCATCTGCCGGGGCCAAGCACGCTTGGACGGTGGCAGCGAGGTCCTCAGGACGTAGATGGA
>NW_020955203.1:1961249-1986283 GCF_003031625.1 Empidonax traillii
TTTTTTTTTTTTTTTTTTTTTTTTTTTTTTTTTTTTTTTTTTTTTTTTTTTTTTTTTTTTTTTTTTTTCTTTTTTTTTCTTTTTTTTTTTTTTTATTCCTAACAAGACCAATGTTGTTCCACTTTTTAAAATTATGTTTAAAAAACCCATGGCAGTTTAAAAAGTATTTAGTTTCCCTTATATCAAGTTTAAGAAACTAGGAAACCAAAAGTCTCATTCTGCCTTATAACTCAACACCAGTTTGCCACTATTCATACTGGAAATATGTGTGCTGACATTGTCCTCTCAGAATCACAGAAAACAAGGCAATAAATGATCCTGAGAAATCATCCAGCACGTTTCCCATTCCATGTGGGATCAGTAACATCTCCTGGATCCTCAGAGCTCAGTCATCTTTGTAGCATACGCAAACTGTCTCATTAGTGCTTTAAGTTCTCACTCTTCAAAGTTTTTTTGGGCTTATCTCAACTTCTCTACGACTTGCAGTTTCCACTCCAAACACAGGAACAAGTTGATTATCCTGAACGCAGCAGTGCCTATCCACTCACTTCTTGAGCACAAAGATCTCCTAATCTTTTACTCTTTCCTTGTAAGCTGTGTTTTTCAGAGCACTGTTCATCTTCATGCTCAGTCCTCTTTGTGGGTTTCTAAATGACATGCAGAGACCCTTGCACCCCTGATGCACCTCCCATGTCATAGATATGAGTGGGCCACTCAGCTCCCTCAGTTGGAGCCCAGTTGTCCTTTAATATTTCATCCAGCCTCAGCTGTCTGAAAGCTAAACCTTCCTTTTAAACTTACCACTTTGGCTCTTTCTAGGAGCCTAGGCACCCTTAAATGTCAGAGAAGGATAGCTCCAGAGTCCTAATCATCTCACCTAGTTTAGAGATTTATCTTCAGAAGGTCTGAGATGCGTTTTGTCAAAGCAGACTTCCTCTGCTGACTACAGTGGGGACAAGCTATGACCAGAGGCCCAGCTTTTACAGGACTATCAAGATCAATTCCTCTATTAGCAGAGGAAATGAATAATGCATTTTTTTTTTCTTACAGCTCTGCATGTCTCATCTAATTTTTTGATTTCTAGTAAGGTGAGAAGTCCACATTTTTTGTTCTTCTCTGTGAAGGCATTCATCACTCTTGAGATAAAAATTGAGCTCATGCAGGGGTTATTTGCAATACGTTGGAGTTTTTTTAATGCAGATACTTTTCAGAAAAGCCTCTGAGATCTCCTAGATCTTTGCCACACCTGATGAGAAATAGCCCAGGAGATATTAAGGGAACGGCCAACAGGTCAGCTGGATAAACACAGGAACAAACTTATGTTCATATAGTATTTTTTAAACATTCTTATGACTCAAGTTTTTAATGTTGAAAACCTCTTTCAAAGCAAAAATTAAATAAATAATGACACAAAATAAAACAATTTAAAATAAAATATGAAGAACTGTACCTTACATGAAAAAAATAATTTCATAAATATGAGGATAAAGAACATTTGAAAGGCATATCACAGCACTGGAAGGAGAGTGGATAGTTTAAGACACTGAGGAGCCTCTTTGTCTACTAATCTTTTTATTTTTTTTTCTCGCCTGATGTCAGACCTAATTTCAAACATGTTAGACTGTTATAAAAGTAACCACATGACACTGGGATTTAAAACTCATTCAGCTGTGTGGTCATCTTCTGTTTCATAGCATAAGGTTTTATGGGGATAAGGAAAGTAAAAGTCCATTATGAAGCTCCACCAGCATGGCAAATAATTTACTTCACAGGTGGGTGTGCTGATTTTTTTAGGGCTCATTGCAGTTTGGATAAGGATGATGTTCAAGTTCTAACACTACTTATTCTGTTGCTGCCATGTCATAAGAATTTCAGGCTAAGAAAAATAGTTCGGGTCAAGCAGATTTTCTTCATTTTTTGGCTAAATTTTTCTCCCATGATTTCAGTTATAGTGGATGATTATGGGAAAGATTCTTTATTAGAACCTAGCTTTCACGCAAGTGGCAAGAAGTAATTTTGAAGTAGCATAAATAGTTTTTGGGAAAAGCAAAACTGAAGTTAGAAATAGGTAGCTAAAGGTAAGCCACAATCTGGAAACTACAGATTACCTGCTTGCAGCAGAGAACCTCAGCTCATTAGATTACTAACTCACAAACTCATTAGCTCTCTGCTCATTAAGCACTTAGCTCCATTTAGTTCACTGCTCATCTTACTATTCAACCTATTATTTGCTCCATGCACCAAATCTTACTCAGAGTTGGTATAAAGCAGTCCATTTCAGTGAACTTCAACAAGGTTTAGCAAGAAAAGTTGCCCCTGCTCCTGGTTTGTTTGGGTTTGTTTTTCTGTTTTTGTTGTTGGGGTTTTGGTGTTTTGTTTTTGTTTGTTTGGGGGTTTTTGTGGGTTTTTTTGCATATGAGTTGCATAGAACTCATATGATGGAAACATTGCAAGAAAAGCAAGGAATAAAAGCAATCATCAGCCTTTAGTGTACTTGGAAAAAAATAATATGGCAGAACAGATTTGTTTCCAAATTTAATCTTTATGTTTTTCTTCATCAGACTTGAAACCATATTTTCCTGAAATATTTAAAGCTGCGAATTGGCTAGCATGTGAAGGACTGATGTCTGTTCAGTTAAGGAGTGCATGTTTCTTGCACTTGGCAAAAGAACTCCAGCTTTTGCTTATAACATTCAAAACCTGAGTATAGTTACTGCAGTCGAAGGGATTAGTCATGCGCTAAAAGTGAAGCAGGGCATGCTGCAGAAAACTTAAAACTGAAAGAAAAATCGTGAGCTGTCCAAAAATATTTAATTTGTTGGACTAGGATCATAAGTACTAAAAATGTCATACATTCGTGGCCTGGAAAGCTAACTTCTGCTTGCTGTTCTTCCCCTAAGTCAGATAGAGTGAAATGTGCTATTATTTGTATGTCGTGAGTTTCCAAGTAGCAGATGGGCTCAGTGTCCCACCATCCCAGATTTGTTAGAGGAAAAAAGAAGTCAGGTAGGCAAAACACAAGAAGGACAAATTTTCCTATCTCAGCAGACTCTTGTTCGGAGTCTCCATTTCAGAGTTCTGGGATGGAAACTTGAATTTCAAACACAGCAACCACCCACCAACTCCTAAGTCTTACTGTCACGAAATGTTTTCTGATCAGCCTTTTCCAAAACTAAACACATTGGATAAAATTCCCTTTTGATTTTGTGGTGTGAAAAGATAAGAAAGAAGCTATTGCCTTTAATTATCATAGAATAATAGAAGGGTTTGGGTCAGAAGGGATCTTGAAGGTGATTCAGTTCCACCTACCCTGCCACAGGCAGGGATGCCAGCCGCTAGACCAGGTTGTTTATGGTTTTGTGTTTGATAATTAACTTCAGGTACTACAGTTTGCCAGTGTGGTTATAGCTCCTTCTTCAAGACGAAGGTAGTGATGTAACTTAAACCAGCATTATGCTCAGAACACCCTTGGGATTTTCTTTTAATTTGTTTTCTTTTCTGGTGTGTTGTGTTTTTTGGTTTGGTTTGGTTTGGTTTTTTTGGTAGTTTGTTCTGGCTTTTTCATTTTGTTTTGGTTTGTTGGTCAGTTTGGCTTTTTTGTTTGTTTGTTTGGTTTTGTTTTTTGTGGTTTTTGTTGTTGTTGTTGGGTTTTTTTTATTTGTTTGTTGTGGTTTTTTTTTTTTTTTTCTGTCTGAGCCTCAAAGAAGGACATCATTATGATTTACAGAAGACCTGTGTTTCTATGTTTTGGGATGATAAGATTTCAGGTATTGCAGTGTTCTGGTTAAATTTCCTAGAGCTGCTCCTGCTATTTATAGTTGTCAACCCAAAGGAAAGGTAGAAAATGGTGACAAGGGTAAGAAAGAAATAAAAATAGCACCAAATTAAGAGTAAATAAAATTATTTCCAAATCTTCCCTGCAGGGTCAGTAATAGTCTACATCCTTAACAATGTAGGAAGCAGAATGAAACTGGGGGGAAAAAGGGATGTGAGATGGGGAAAAAAAAAGTTTCTATAAAAATTCAGCTTCATTATAGGGAGATACTGCAAGAGGGGAGTTCGGGGATTCATTATCTCAAAAATAGCAGTCCAAACTGACAGGAGTGGGTGAAAACTTCCTGACCCCATGGACTAGTGGATTTCATAGTTACTTGTATTTGTCTTTTTAAAAGTTAGGAGGTAGGGGGGAAAAAAAAAATAAGGAGAGGAATAGCCTGCTCTCTGAAGCCTTGGGGCTTTTCTGATACTGTGGAAAGGAAGTAGAGGGAAAACGAAGCGTAAACAAACTAGAGCTCCTGCCCGTAAATAACCAATAGAGACTAAAAATACTATTACAACTGTACAATAGTTTAAGGTCAATATATTCCCTTTTCTAAGCCTGTGAAAACCTGACCCACATAAGGCATTAAAATTCATAACACATGAAAATTAGGAACTCCTGGAAGCAGTTTCTCCTTCTATAAGTACAAATTTTCACTGCCTACATCTAGCATTTAAAGGAAACCATCCAGATAATTAAAATGCCTATAAATGAAATGTCAAAGTTAAATGTTTTTCTTCTTTTCTTTGCTTTTTTTTTTTAAAGAAAAGTCTTAATGCTTAGAGAAAGTGAAACCTTTACTTTAAAATCATATGGCTTAAATGCCACTATCTTTGTAAAAGAACAGAATAATTAAGGTTTGCCAAGTTAAATGGGTCTATAGGTCTAACCCTTTCACTGTTCAATATGTAAACTTTATGAAGAAGGGGAGGTTTCTAAAAAGTGTATATATTGTTTTAAATACTGCCATCATTTCATTATTTTAAACATGAGTCAGAGTGCATGTAGCTGTCACTCCAGTGTTCTAAGAAGAAATTAATCATATACACAGAAAAAATTAATAAAAAAGTCAGTATTTGGCAGCCTTCGGATTCCTTTTCATAACTCTCATTTTTCTCTGATAGATGGAACTGATGAAACAAGGAAATAAATCATGCACAATTAAAATGAGTAAAAGCTGAAAAGACTGTATCAGTGATTATGTTAAAGAAAATGGGAGGTGGAGGGAATTCAAACATGGGTTGGATTCCCTCATTTGTCATTCATTGACACTGATACCTGAATTTTAATTGAAACCTCCCATGTGGTTGGCATCTGTCAGGATGAAGCAGATTTTCAGCAGGAAGAGGGACAAACTTTGTTGTGAACTGGATTTCAAAAATGAATGGAAGCAGTAGGAGCTCTTCTTATCATTTTCTTATCTTCTTATCATCTTCTTATCATGGTGGCCTGGGAACAATGGTGGAGTCTTATAGGGTTCATCTTCCCTTTGTGTTATGAGTGGTACTCAAGTAATATACAGCATTTTGTGTCTCCTCACTTTTCGTGGGAACTGTAATCCAATCACAGAACCAGGGCTGTGATGAAGAATGCCAACATAATTCGTCATTCAAAATATCTCTGATGTGTATCTCTGGTGTGTTACTATTTGAACCAATATACTTAAGCTGTATTTTTTTTAATTATTATTTAAAAATTAAGTGGTATGGTGGGGAAATAAAAATACCAGTGCAAATTTTTCACCACAGACTACATCTTTTTGAATTATTTTTATTTCTTGCTTATACAAATTATTACTATCCATAGAGAATGTTGTGGAAAGGAAAACAAAGGTCTGTTTTTGAAAGAAGAATTCTTGTCACTGGTAAGAATAGCGACACTACAAAATTTACCAATAATATTGTTTGCCAATAAGACGCTCTTAGTGTTGCTAAAGAGCTAAACATTTAGGTTGATAGAGATAAACAGATTAATTTTTTCTGTGGGTAAAGCATGGCACTGATTCAGCAGTTGGTGTCCTTGGTGTGGAGTCTCTTGGTTTTCAGTCTCAAAACGCTCAAGCCATGACTGACTTATTTATTCTTGCCTCTTCCCTGCTGGTTGATGATGTAATACTGTGTAGGAACTTAATCCTGGGATATCTGCACTGTATACCTTTGGGTAGAAAAGCTCTAGTAATTAAATCACTCAGCTGAATACTGTAAGATTTTTTTCCTCTTCTGAATGATGGAGGAGTTTCCTACCATTTCCTCCCTCTTATATCAGAAAGAAGGAAGTATAAATGTGACTTTTATGGTTTTCACAGTATCAAAAGAAAACTCCCATCACCTGACTACTGTATCAAGTGAAAGAGTAATTTATGTTACAGGTGATACTGAACATGTCTCAGGTTACACCCAAGAATACAGAAGGAAGGATTACCAAGGTTGTCTGCTGAGATATGAAAACTCAGTTCTCACCAGAAGCTTAAAGGAATTAAGCTTCAAAGCCAAACACATTCAACAGCTTTACTAATCATCCATCAGCTATAAAAGGAAAACTGACCCAGCTGTTGAGAAACTAAGCTCAAACTCAAAAAATCCACTTTCCTTGCTCAACTGATACCATTAACTTCTTGATCATTTTCCAAATATTAAAGCTCTAAAATAGGAATAGCCATACTCATATCTCAAAATAATGCTGGGAATATAAGTATTATGATTCTCTCTCTTTTTTTTTTTTTTTTTTTTTTTTTTTTTTTTTTTTTTTTTTTTTTTTTTTTTTTTTTTTTTTTTTTTTTTTTTTTTTTTTTTTTTTTTTTTTTTTTTTTTTTTTTTAAGTTCAGTTTAGTATAAAGGAAAAAATAAAAGATTTTGATTGGACTTATGCTTTCACAATGTAAGCTGAATCCATAAAACAGCTGGAACTTTCTCAGGGTGGCCTGTGACAAAGAGGGTCTAGCTTTCAATCCACACTTACTTTTTCGATTATTATTACATCTTGGCTGGAGGAACATTTTAATCCCCATCATTTTTCCCATAAGAAAATTTTGTACAAAAGAGAAAGGACTTTTCTGGAGTGATGAGCAATAAAGAGAGACTATAGCATTTTGTCTGTGCTCTAAAACCTACAGAGGAAGCAGCACTGAAAGGCTACCCTGGCAATACTATGTGATAACACAAAAAATATTACAATTCTGGGTGGGAAAATGATTGGAATTTCATATTTGTGATCAGCATCTCAGTACTTCCTGCATTTCTTTTACCAGGGGAAAAAAAATGGAGTAATAAGAATGAGGAAAAAAAAAACCCAAACAAATATCCCCTTTATGAACAAAAAGTGGGAGGGTGTAGCCAGTGTAATATCAACAGAAGAACTGTGCATAAATCATTACCTGATGTATCATGTAATACGTAGAACTTAGTCTTCATATAATTGGAAGGGTCATGCAAATCAAACCATATATATTTGCATGGATCAAAACTCACTGCTTCTGACTACAAACCTCCACATCCATAGGTTGGAGAATCCTTGATATCACCTGCCAGTGCAGTGCCTGTGAACCACTGGTGGCTTTGTGGTACCCTACAGCTGGAATTTACACAATGGATGGGTTTCACAGGGTCTGAGAATTGTAATTCATTTGAATTCAGATGCTTATGGGTAGATTCACACAGGCTAAGAAGTCACTACAGGAGTTTAAATTAAAGGTGATGATAAATAGTGGTGTATTGAGTTGTGGGAAAGAGTCTAATGACGTGCCTTAAGGACTAACACTGGGTCCAGCTTTATCTTCACTAATGATCTGTAAATGAGAGTCAATAGCACAGTTATTAAATTAATGGATGCAAGTAAATTGGGAGGTGTTGCAAAGCCAAGTAAGATGAGGAGAACAATGTAAAAGGATATATGAGACATGGTGATAAAAGAACAATCCACAACTCAAAGCTGTAGCATGGGATGAAAATCAGATGGAGAAAGAGAGAAACGTTTGGAAATTAGTGCTGCAAAAGGAAAATAAAATAAAAGAAATAACTTTGTTTAGCAGAATGGATTCCAGTTTTTGCAATGTGATATACTTAGAACAAACTGAAAAATAATAGAGTAATTTCTGTTTGCATACACGGAGATAATATTTCAGGGACAAAGAGTAGCAAGCTACCTTTCTATTGCATTGGAAAGATGCAATAAGGTTTTGAGTTGTGAAGTTGAGAGACAAATTTTTACTCAAGTGAAAAGGCGTTTGTAAGCCTTGTTTTAGTTCCTCCTTACTTGGTGAAAGACCAAGGATTAGATTCTTCAAAGTATTCAGGTATTTAGATAGATATGTGCCTAGTGAGATTTTCAAAAGCATCTACGCATTGATTTTGGTAGGAATTAGGCATATGTGAACAGTTGGAATACTCATTTGATGTCTATTTGCCTCTTTATGCATGTTAATAGCTATATAAGTGTTTAAGCTACTTCTGAAAATGGATCTTAGCTATTTAAATGAATTGTGTCTTATGATGCTTAGGCTGAAATAGCTTTAAAAATCTAGGCATTAAAACCTGATTCCTGGTATTTCACTTAGAGCTAAATGTGGGAGTCATCTCCCATAAAACTGGTTGCCTAAAATTTTAGCCTCCTGTCTAAGCTACATGTCAAGGCTTTCTGTAATCAGTGAAGGGAGTTAGATGCCTCCAGAGGGTGATTCATCCTAATATGGTGCCTAAGAGAGGTGACCCATTTCCACCTCTCTCCATTAACTGCAGAGACAAGCTAGATAATGATCCTTGCCCAGAATTCACTTTTAGTATAGATGAGGGAAAATCATCCCCACTGCTATGATTCTCAAAGGTAAACTCCAAAATCATTGATTTCATGTTAACGTCACCTATAAAAATGGAATAAAGCTTTGATTTCATCAGAGAGATGTAGGACGTCTGTTACAAATATCCAGAATTATGAAAGAGAATTTTCCATCATTAACACTGGTGTATTCAGCTGAGCAACACTAAAAGAAAAATTAAATGACAAGTTTAATATGTTCCAGGTAGTATAGCATAATGCATATTTTAGATATTTATCCTTAATAATTTATTAAATTATTTTTTAAGTGGTCAACCCCTTTTGTGGTCTTTTTTTGGCAAGTACTAGCTCCTAATACAAGTTAATTTTTAGCTAAACTGAAAGTGTTGTTTTTGTTCATTCATTCGTTGCCTCCACAACGAATTTCAGAATAATTATAAGAAGAGTTTGTTAGGTATACCTCTCTTGATCATATGAAATAGATCTTTGGAAAGAGGAGAGAAGCATACGTGGCTGAAGACAGTGCTGCCAGCATGGCGGTCTGTGCATAATAGCAACAGCTTTTCCTTTTTTTTTTTTTTTTTTTTAAGGATCTGGTTATAGAGGACCTTTTATGTTTAGACAAGAAAAAAATCTATACTAAATTATTTTTAAACTTTGTTGCTTTGTTGTGTTTCTTTAAGTCTATGTCTGCAGGGAGATGTAATGCCTGTGGTTTACTGAAGATATGATTAAATTAGCCCTCCTAGTTCAACAATAACATCAAGAAAAGTTGTCTCAGTGCAGTAAGGTCTTCCAATAGGATCTGAAGGGGTTTTTGGTGCTGTTGAGTTTTGTTTTGTTTTTCAAATTATTGAGAACAATTGTTATTCATTAATAATACTCAATGTTTCCATACTAAAGGAACATTTGTCCAAAGAGCTCTAACTCTTTAATAAGATACTAGCAGCACTACTGTTTCCTTTTCTGAATATGACTATCGAGGCAAAAAAGATTATGAAGGTTGTCCAAGATTGAACATAAATTCAGAGAAGGGGGTAGGCCTGACAGCGACATGTTTGCATATTGGCTTCACAGAAAGAGGAAAAAGAGAAAAAATTAGAGTTTGGGAAACAAGTGTTCATACTAAAACTCAGATTTTATAGCAGCACAATGAAGATCTTTACATGGTCTTTTCTTCCTGCATCTGTGTTTTATTTCTGCTTTATAAGAGAATAGTTTTCTCTCATGTAGCCATGCATTTTCATTTTTCTTCAAAAAAAAAAAAAGAAAAAGAAAAAAGAAATCTCATCATACCCTTCAAGACTATGATTCTGAGAGCTCACTTAGAGCTGGTAAGTAAGTTAAAGAACCCTTAAAAGTGTTGCTTCGTGACTGTGGGAGGACTGAGGAGTTGCAAAGACAACCCTGTGCAGCACAAGTCTTCCTTTCAAAAGCCTGAACATGGGGCTCACAATTCTAATCTGCATTAATTTTATGAATTACATTTTCAGCTTAATCCAAATATATTATCAACAAATAATTGAACAGTGCTTGAGCACTAATATCTTTGGCATAATACCTAACTTGGCTTTACCCACGACCTAGATGTGGAAAGTAGATGTGTTCAATAGCACTTTTCTAATCCCTGGGGCTAAACTCTCTTCTACAGGTATATATCTATTTTTATCTATATCGGGACTATTAATCTGTGGATTATACCCTTAGGCCACCTAAATTACTTGTTGCCTAAAGAGATGATACTGTCAGATGCATGGACAATTACCCAATCTGCATATGCAAATTCAGGCTCTAAATAATGAACTTGATCTCTTGAACCCTTTATGGTCTGATAGGATTTAACATATACAAATAATTTTTCTAGAGCTTTTTGAACATCCTTAAATTTTTTTGTTTTACAGTTCAAGTCATCTTTGGGAAATGAATGTCCTCTAAATTTCCATCAGCTTCTCAAGTGTCTGTCTAAGAAGAAGGAACACAATAATTCTATCGTAACCCTTCTTTTGTGCACTTCCGTAAGGAAGCTTTGCACTTAATTAGCTTCTTATGATGGCAAAAATGATGCATTTTCAGAAATGAAAGCCCAGAATATGTAAACACTTACTGAAATGAGCAATTCACTTCAGATATGAAAAACGATTGCCATTCACTTAAGGTCTTAAAGGACGCTCAATTGTTACTATTCTACATGGAATAAATGTGCTTATTGGTAGTAACAAAAAATACATTTACTATTATTTAGATTAAACCTTGTTTCCTCTTTCTGTATGTATATGTTTTTTTCAGGATGTTAAGTAGTCCTTTTTAATGCGTAAGCTGCTTCCTTAACTGTTTGTTTGAGTCTTCAAGCCCTCACAACAGAAAGAGGAAGAATGGAATTGAACAATGAGACCAAAGTGTTTGAATGCACAAGGTAAAAGTTGGAATTGAATCATTCCAATCACTTCTGAAGTAGTTGTAGCTTGTTTAATTACTATTATTACTGACTAGATTCCAAGTAGATGTCTGTAAATGACATATCTTTCCTTCATAGTTGTACAGAATGCAAAATTGTTGCCAAGAAAGTGCATCCTTGGTTCTTAAACAGTCTCAGGAATTTCAACCACAGTTTGGGGCAGCCTGTCTTCTAAACTTGACACTGAAAATCTGGACTGAAGTCTCTAAGAAGAGGAAAAAGGATGAAGCAGATGTTATTCTCAACAGAAAAGACTTGAGATGACTTCTGGCAACTTTCCTTGGGATCAGAAGATTTAATTCTTTTCACTGCATTTCAGTCTTTGAATTTTGAAGCTTTATGATTGTTGTTGCAATAAGTGACTCTGAATTATATAGGTTATCTCGTCATGTCAAATAGAAAAAATATTTGAAGGAGTAAGAGTGGGGTGGGAGGCATATACTGGACCAATGCTTACAATGGGTTTGACATGGAGTCAGGGTGAATTAACAGAAATGAAAAAGTAGAAGTGAGTTTCCACCAACCTGTGTATAATTCAGGATCTCTGTTAGTCTTGTTTGTTTTTTTCATTAGTTTGTGGTAGATTATACTACATTGTATTCACTACTTTTTGCATCCAAGACAGCTAGACAGAAGCTCATACAGTTATTTGACTGCAGTTTGAAATTAACGTTCTTTTTGAAAACATCACTTAAACTGTTTTTGAAAAATCTCAACCTACAGCATTAAATAATATCTAAATCCAGTCTCTCCTTCAGTTAAGTTTAATAGATATTGGATTAGGCCCTTAAGATGCAGCACTGCAGCCTCTAGTTAGTTCATTAAGGGCACGATCCAATGCCCAGTGACATCAATAACAGTTTTTGTATTGATTTCACTAGTTTTTTGATTGCACTGTAAATCCCTGATCCAAGCAAAGCTCTTAAGCCTGTGCTTAAATTCATTGCTGGATCCAGTCACAGATAAAGCCTGTTCCAGTTTTCTAGATTCTTTGTGCAGTTTGTCTTTTGTTGCTGTGATTAAAATGGTGAATGGGGACAATACTTTTCCAAACTCTCTGATGTGTATAGAGATGAAAGTTGCTTCCCCAGCTGTTTTACTGCAGGAAAGAGCACAGGATGGCTCGTGGCAGATCTATGGACTCCCTAAGCTCACAAAAATATGTCACAAAATATTTCATTAAAGCTGAATGTTATTTTGTCTGTTTTCAGACCCCTAAATTGTTAAAAGAGTTGAGGACTATATTGCACAAACTGAAAGGGGGGGAAAAAAAAATCACCACTAACCCACAAGTTGTAAGAGAAGTTAGCTCAGTAAGGAGAAGCTTTAGATCTAGGTTACAATAGAGCTGCAAATGCTGACAGATGACAAAGCATGAACTCTAAGCAGTGTTAGACTCTTCTAATTTTATAGATTTTAACATAATTATCAATGCTTTCCTTTCAGCTATTATGCCATTTTAATTGCATGCGGCTTATTTCTATGGTTTATAGAGCTATATTTGCAACAAGAAAATGAAAGAAGCAAAATGAAAATGGAAGAATTATGCTAAAGAATCTACTGAGTTCTGAATCAGTGCTTTTTACTTTATCTGTGATTCATTTTTTTCTGTTTTTGCCTTTATACTGATGGCTATTATAGGTCAATGACTGTCTAGGTGGTTTTTCTGCTGAAGAAGTCACTTTGCAAAAATTATCAAACTTCTAAACTTCTGAAATGTCACTTATCAAAGTTACATTTTTCATTTCTTTGTTTTGTTAGTCCATCTAAATAACCAAGAAAACTTTTCCATTGTTTTCTGTGTCCCTTTCATTCATGCTGTGGTTTCTCTGACCCTCCCTACTCTAGATAGAGGTTCAGCACTTAACCAGGAAAATGAGAAATGTCTCAGGCCCTGTAGAAAGCACCTTATCTAAAGCATTTATATCTTGTTTTCCCCCATCTAATGATGTTCATTTATTTATAGTCCATGGGAATTCATTTCAAAGCAGATACATCTCTATGCATTTTAAATTTGTTTTGTTTTCTCCATGGTTTCATTGGTGCTTGTCTTTGCTCCTTGGAATTGTTCCTCCCTTCTTGCCTTAACACAACCACCTCAGAAGCCTAGGAGCTTCACCATGATTAATATCATTACAAAGATGAAGAAAAGAGTTAATAATTATTAGATGCTTATTGCCAGGCTCTGCAGGGCGAAACCATCATCTGCCGTGTGTGTGCAAAGCATCTACCACAAGAGGAGCCCACCTTTGTCTTGAGGCACTATAGGGGATATATTGAATGTGATATTATCTATATGTAATACCTGCAAGAATTTGGCCTGCATTTTCTCCAAGACATGCAGTTGCTGTTGAGCTATGAGCCAAAAATAATAAGCTCTGGTGGGAGGGTGACTGAATTATCTTATGCTGAACAACACAGTTAACTCCGCCACTCACCTTTTAAATTGGAGATCACTTGTGTCTCACACTATGGGCAGAACTATCTCGTACCTGCCCCAGATCAGCCAGGCAGATAGATTTTAGTACATACATAACTGTTAATAATAGTGGTCTGTTTCAGTGCTTTTATTGCAACAACATTACATTTACCCTCTAGGAACTGCTATCAGAATCTTGTCCCCTGTTTATATGTACATGTATATATATACCAACTGCCAGCAGGTGTGCTGAAGAAAAATAAGAGGGTTAGAAAATGTCTCACAGATAAGAATTTCTTTTTAAATGTTAATTTTTTAAGTCTTCTCCCCCCTGCCCCCAGTATGTCTGACTGTAAACTTCATCTTTAAACTTTTTTTTTTATTATTATCGCCATCATAGCTAGAGCACATACAGGCAGAACATCAGTTTAGTGTGACCTTTCTGAAATCATAAGCAATTCTTTCTCTTTGTCATAGTGATAATAGAATGGATCAGATACTTCCTGAAGACATTATAATAGAGTTCAACTGTCTAAGCTGTACACTAATGAAAAATGTAAAATCCATCTCTTCTCTACAGTGGTCTCTAGTAGAACAGAGGCTCTGTCTTGCAGAGAGCTTTCCATATGGTACATGGGGATCTCTGATATTTCTTGTACTATATGGCAGATTTCAGCATGGGCAGGGCATTTTTTTCTTCCCCTTCTGAATGCCACTTCTATAAAGACATGAATGTATTAACTAATAACCTTTTATCTACCTTCACCCATTCTTTCCTAACTTCCCTTGCAATAGCAAAGTGCAGTGTGATACATGAGACAGTGGATGAATGTGATAAATGTGTAACTCCTTTGACTTTTCGTACTAATCCAATCCTTCAGCAGGTGTAAATCAGTGAAGCTCCAGTTACTTCATTGCACTTTTGCAGCCACAAAAGCTGAACATCCATTTCATGCTGTTTAAGGAAATTATTGATTTGGTTTTGCCTTTATGGGGGGGGGGGGGGGGAAGGAAATATTTTTAAAAAATTAAATGTAATTTTTGGTACAAAAAACCAAAGGATTAGACTGAAACTTCTGTAAAGAGGATTCTTATGTCTGCTTCTACAGCAATTATAACAGTACTAGTGAAGCTGTTTGATTTTCACATGTTCAAGGCCAGGCTGGATGGGGCTTGGAGCAAACTGGTCTAGCGGAAGGAGTCCCTGCCTGTGGCAGAACAGCTGGAACTAGATGATCTTCAAGGTCCCTTCCGACATTAAACCATTGTATGATTCTATGTTTTTTCTTTATCTCCTTAAACAAAACAAAACAAATCCAAACCAGAAATACAACAAAAACAAAAGAACAACTGAAACAAACATAACTGCAACACTCTCTCTCTCTCTTTTTTTTCTTTTTTTAAATTAACAGATGTCAGTGTAATTTGCTGCTTCTTCTTTTAAACTATTGATTTGGTGGCCTAAAAAAGGAAGAAGGTGAAAGACAAGGGAACATACTGCTTTAATTGACAATTTTATTAAATGAAAATTAGCAATGAGCTGTTGCATTTGGATTAAAAATAGTGAAATTTACATTGTGACCTCTCCAAAAAGACAAATTTCAGAAGTTTTCCTTTTGTAATATGTTCATTACTTTGACTTTTCCTTGTGCTTCCAAACAAAGATACTGAAATACCAGGTTTTGCTGGACAGTCACTCTATTTTCAGAACAATTTTAATTTCTGTTCCTGACCCCTCTGGTAAGAGTGCCAGAATGCTAATTAGTGCCCATTTTGATGTGACATTTCTCATCTCCATCTTGATGTGTTTAACTTTTAAAAAAGGAGAGGACACTGTGTTCCTCCTACACTTGTATATATCTCTCATTTCTGAAATACCAGTTGAGCAACTCTTTTGTACAGCACTTCTTAAGATGTGCTGAGCTATGAAAGGTACAGTTTCAGACAGGAATTTGGAGATTAGATTCTCCACCTCTACCACTAGATTCATATGTTATTTTGGTTATTTCTGTTGGCTTCTCTTCCTTCTCATCTCATTTTTTAATTCAGTTAGTGTATCAAAAAAAAATGTCGCATCGGCTACGATAATAGCTGGCCACTGTGATTTCCATCTGGATTTTCTCTATTGCTTCCTCTGAAGGCTCAGCTCTGATTGGGCAGCATTTCTGTAATTTTGGCCAGATATGATGAGAAGAGAATGTGGCTGAGTTCTGGTTACTTACCCCTGCATGAGATAAAAGTGATCAATCTGTTGCAATCGTTTGCATGGCTAGTTAGAAAAATAACTAATTTTTTGCAAGTCAAAGGAGTTAAAATAGAGTGGCTGAAAGGTAAGATTTTGTTTTGTGAAAAATGTCAACATATACATGGTCTTTCTTCTGTTTGTCTGTGACTGAGATATTTAAAACTTTACATGAAAACCCCAAAACTCCCACAAATGGTTTAGTAAGGCTGTTTAATTTATGCCAGGCATGAGAAAGAATTGTCCTCTTTCTTCCTCTGAACCTTCATGAATTTTATAGGGAAAAAATAAAAAAAAAAAAAATAGATTCAGCTGAAAAGACTCAGAACTTAGTTCCAGAATAACAAGGATTCTAGAGGTCAAAATAGTGAATTATACCAATGAAGGCATCGGTTCACACTCTAAATCAAACCATAGACAACTGATTTCATCAACTCAGTGAACTGCTAGAGAAACTGGACTACTGACTGATTGAGGAACATTTAATAACTCAGAAGGTCTTTAATCACATGCAGAAAGTGAGTAATTCTCAATCAGCTAGAGTCATAGAATCACAGAATCATAGAGTATCCTCAGTTGAAAGGGACCCATCACAACCATTGTGTCCAACTCCTGATCTTGCACAGGATACCCCAAGAATTCCATCACATGCCTGAGAGCATTGTCCAAACACTTCTTGACTAGGATCCTGATGGGTCCCTTCCGGCTCAGCGTATTCTGTTCTATTCTATGGGTCTAAGAGTGACACCATGTTCTGGAGAGTGTGGTTCAAATACTTCTAAACCTCCCCTGACTCAGCTTCATGCTGTTTCCTCAAGTCCTGTCACTGGTACCCAGTGAGAAGATAACAATACCTGCCCTTCCTCTTCCCTTCCAAAGGAAGTTGTAACTGCAATGAGGTCTCCCCTCAGTCTCCTTCAGCTGAACAGACCAAGTGCCCTCAGCCACTCCTCACACGGCTTCTCCTCAAGACCCTTCACCACCTCCATTGCCCTCCTTTGGATACTTTCTGATAGCTTAATGTCTTTTTTGTACTGTGGTGCCCAAAACTGCCCCAGCATTCCAGGTGAGACCACTCCAGGTCAGAGCAGAGCAGGACAATCCCCTAACTGGTCTTGTCAGCGATGCTGTGCCTGATGCCTCCCAGGACAGGGTTGTCCCTCCTGGATGCCAGGGCACTGCTGACTCATGGCCAACTGGCCATCAACCAGGACCCCCAGATCCCTTCCCCTGTACTGTTTTCCAGCGTGTCATTCCCCAGTCTGTTCATACCCAGGGCTGTGCCATCTCAGGTGCTGAATCTGACCCTTGGCCTTGTTAAACTTCATATGGTTGGTGATTGCTCACCTCTCTAACTTGTCGAGGTCTCTCTACAGGACCTCTCCACCTTTGAGGGAGTCAAGAGCTCCTCCCAGCTTGGTGTCATCAGCAGACTTACTTGGTATTCCTTTGAGTCCTGGGAGGAAGGGACTGAGGCCAAGGATGGAGCCCTGCAGAATCCCACTAGTGACCAAACACCATCCTGATGTCACCCCATGCACTACAATTATTTGTGCCCAACCTCTTACCCAGTTGCTCACCCAGTTCATGACATGTTTGCCCTCTTTTGTCCTAGAGATTTTCTCCAGAGGTATATGGTGAGGGGCAGTATAAAAATCTTTACTGAAACCCAAGATTATTACATCTACTGGCTTTACTTGATCAATTAGATGTGTTAACCCTGTCGCAGAAAGAAATCAGGTTCAACAAGCAGGACTTCCCCCTCATGAAGCTGTGCTGGCTATGACTGATGACTGCATTGTCCGCCAGGTGTTTTTCAATACCTTCCAAAGTGAGACATGCCAACCAAAATGTAATGAAAACATGGGAAGGATTCAACCTATATGCAGTTTGACATGAAGCATGAAGAAGATCAACTTGCTCCCTCAGCGTACATCATAAATTCATTTACTTATTTCACACACACACTCATATATAATCCAGCATTTTAGTAAGAAAACCAACACAGTTAACATCAACACTAAAATTCTTACACATGTTTTCATTATCTTGATTTGCAAAAAATGACTGTATATTTTCTACACTGCTGTTGCTTCAGGGAAAGAAAGAATGTCTGTATGTCCTTTTTTTGCACCTGAAAAACATTTTGTAGAAATGGAGTATGAGAAGAAAATAATGAATTTATTGTCTCCAGACAAAGGGAACAGAGCATTTCCTTAGGAAAGGAAACTTTCAAAAGGAAAGCTTTGGTTTTCTCCTTGCTACTCCTAAATTGCATTAAATTCTCAGAGCAGTTGAAAAACATATTTCCCACTCTGAGAAAATAACTTTGGTAGCATTTTCTGATCTTTTATATTCTTTTGCTTGTTAATGATCTGATTTATAAGATCATTGATGATAGGCCTTAGGAGAACCCTCAGAGGGCAGGTAATCCTCCCTTCTTCCCTAGAATGGGATCAACAGCTGTTGATCCTGACAGATATCTGTTTAGCTTTGTACTTATTAACTTGTATAGAGCTGCTTCTAGAATCTGGCTAAAATCTGTCACAGTGCAATACATTTCTTGTGCCAAACAGGGAAAGCAGGTTTGACCTTTACCTTTGGATCTATCTTTTCTTTATATATCCAAAGTGTGTTTTCTCACTTCATTGCTATAATAAACAATAACAAATTTTTTTTTCTTTAATTCATTTCTCTAGGATCTGACAGGTCACCTTACTCTCCTCTGGGCATTTCTGAGCTGATTCATGTGTTTCTTCAAATATGACACCTCAAACCAATTGAAGCACTTCAGTGGAAAAATGGCCAATGACAAAGAGAAGGATTATCTGTATATCTTGCAAGTTATAGTTTTGCATATACATGCCAATATTTTGGTGGGGATTTTTTTCCTTAGTTTGTATTTAAATATGGAACTGTTGAGTCATGTTAGGAAAGTGACTTACAAAAAAGCATCAAATCTACTTTATTCAGAAATTTTATCTGATCACTGGTTCCTCAACTTGTATTTGTGCAGTTAGTTATTTTTAAATGCATATGTCCTTTTTAAACTGCATCATATTTTTCTGGACCATTTATCCAATTTGTCAAGATCATTTTACATTCTAATCCTGTACTCTAAAGTGCTTGCAGATCCTCTGCGTATTTAATAACCATAATCTCTCTTCCATTATTCAACTCTTTAATATTTCTTAAAGGACCAAGTACTGAAATTACTCTAAAGTACATTTCAAAAGTACAATATCTCCAGAACATCCATGTATTTTTCAAAGCATACACAGGACAATAACTTTCCATTAACCCTGCGGCACTTTAGAGAAATATTACGCATTAATCTGACTGCCAAAGCTGCTGTTTGTCTAAAACAAACAAAGAAATGTGATTACTAAAATTAACTACTGATGCAACTATTATATGTGCTGAAGGAAAAAATGCTTAAATTTGGAGAATTTGAATGGCTGAATAATATCAGCTCATATTTTTGCACAAGGGTAAGATCATGTGGTGTGTTAATAACACTGTGGCAAGGAATGACAGACAGTGGGCCAACATGCTCCAAGAGGTGTCCGCAAAGCATAGAAGTGTTTTCTGGGTTTATTTTTTTTTCCTTTTTAATATTCCTAAAATTATAATCCTTTTGGATCCAACAAAGACCAAAATAAAGTTTCAGAAAATCAGCCAACAAGACAGACAATCGCATATATAGTGCAATTCTTCCACTTTTGATAAGGTCTTTTTGTGTACTTGCAGTAATGACCTTCAGTTATCTTTACAGCTCACATACCTTTCAGTTGGCTTTAGATATTGAGCAGCTAACTAACCCTAACCCTACAGTACAGTAGTTCTGGCACTGGTGCTCTCTGGTTGGTATTTTTTTAACCTTGAAACTATCTCCATGTATTTTCTGCAACAGACAGAAAAAAATCACAGAGTATGAGGCTGCATTAATATTATTTATTTCTTCAGTGTTCTTTTCCCCAGTTGGTATTTTTTCCCTCTTAAAATGTAGAAAAAGAAAACCGTAGCAAGCAATCTTTCACACTTAAAAAAAATAAATAAATCAGTCTATACTTCTTTGTGTAGGAAAGAAAAATAAACTTTATGCCAATGAGCAGTGTGAAATTTGCTTGCCTCTAGAAAAGGATGTTACTTGGGTTTTTAGGGTCTTTCCATAAAGTAAAACTCCTTTTTTTTTTTTTTTTTTTTATTGCTGTTGTCATGATTTGAAAAAGAATAAATAATGAATAGGCTAGGAATGTTTATAGTGGGGATGGGAAAAAATCTGCAATAAGAAAATTGGTGTACCTGGTTTAATTTCTCAAATTGCAAATGTCACAGAAAATAAAATACCAGATTCTGTATCAGCCATTGTTCAGGGTCAACCAGGTAAAAAGCAGCTTGGCAGCAAAGAATGCAGATTTTCTTGGTGGGGAACAAGTTGAGCAGGAGTCGGCAGTGTGTTCCTTGCAACACAGGGGTCAGACCCATCCTGAGCTGCATAAGCAACAGCACAGCCAACATCTCCTGGGAAGTGGTCTTTCCCTCTATTTGAACCACATGAGACTGCATCAGGAGATTTACTGAGTCCAGCTTTGTGGCCTCCAGGCAAGAAGGACATGGAGAGACTGGAGCAAGCCTAAGGGAGACTCCCAGGGTGAGCAGAGGGCTGGAGCAACCATGGACAGTGAGAGGATGAGAGCATTGGTTTATTCGGGGTTCAGCAGAGAATGGCTCTGGGGAGACCCAGCAAGAGGGGAAGACAAAAATCAGAGCAACCTGTTCTAGAAGGTGCACAACAAAAGGGAAAACACCTACATGTTGCAACACAGAAAGTTTCAGTTAGATACAAGTGTGGGGTTTAGAATTAGTATCCTGTCCCTCACCTGAAGATGGGCAAACACTGTAGCAGGAAGGCTCAGAGAAGGTGTAAGAATCACATCCTTGAGAGACATTCAGAAAAGAGCTGAATCATATCTGAAAAACCTGCTTTGACTGGTTCAGATTTGAGCAGGAGATTGGGCTACAGGATAACCCTACAAGAGGACATAATACTGTATTTTATGCATTCTTTTAAGTACTACAGGGAAGAAAAGCCAGTGCAAAGTTGGGAGGTCCTACACAATCCTAAGAAATCCCAAAGACAATGGCAAAACTGTTGTTACACAGCTGGTCAAGAATGCTGGAAAAATTGCTTGAAGCAAGGCCACAGTAAGAGGAAATAGTTCTTATGAGTGGTAAATAAAGCTTTAAATCATTAGTATTTTTGAGAAGATATTGCTCCTCCTTCACAATGTCTGATAGTTTCTGGGCTACAGGCTGGCTCTAACAGATGAGTAAGAAAATTCTTACATATCAAATACTAATATTCTGTCTGGAGGAAAAATTTCATTTTCCATGTCCCTTTTTTTGTTGTTTGTCTGTTTGTTTGTTTGTTTGTTTTTGTTTTATTATTAGTTTTGTTTTTTTGGTTTTGGGTTTTTGTGTTTTGTTTTTTTTTTTCATTGTAATGGTGCAAGGGTAATATCCTTGCAGTGTCCCATCACTAGGAAAAAGTGGTCCTCCTGAGCTGGGACTCCCATGTGCAATTTTTCACCTTTTATTCAACTATAGTATGAATAAGAGTTAAGCCTCTGTCTGCATTCCTAATTCTGTTAAAAAAAAAACAAAAACAAAACCAAAAAAACCCCGGAAAATTAAAAAGGAACTTGGAATTCCAAAGTCAATAAATAAATGTTACTTAATATTACTCTAAGAGCTTCAAAGTCCTGCAGACTGTAATGATCAAATGTATTTAAACACCATGCAAAGAGGCCCCTTTGGACTTGGTCTGAGGCACTTCAGCAAATGGCATCCAATTCCCTGGCACATTTTATACCAGGATCCCACCTATAAACAGTTTACAAAGAACTAAAACATGATTGCTAGAAGCTATAGATGTAAGAATTCTGTGTTATGGATGGCTGGAGGGACATGAACGAAATGTATTATAGATTGTTATAAGCCAACTATTGACCTTTTAGCCTCCAAAACCTACTCTAACCATTTATCAAAACCTCTATTAATCATTTATTAACTGTTTAGAAGCTATAAAAGAAACTATAATATAAAGTGTGGCTTCTGTGTTTCTACATCTTCTGCCAGGAGGGACATAGTGGCAACAAAAAAGACAGATTGAATATGGCAAGAATTCCTGTTTCCTGAATAATAAATATATATTCTGAGCCCTTAGCTGGGATTTAGGAGCAAAAATAAATACATGTTCTTTTTGCTGCTCCTAAATCAGAAGTCCATTCTCTCCTCAGTTACATTTTGGAAATGTATGTGGGACAGTTTTCTGTATCTGAGGAGAGGGCAAATAAAATGATGCCACATTAAAATCAAACTCAGAAAATATGATGCAATCCTCAGAGGAGCAGGTCAGAGAGCAGGACTTCTGCAGAGACTTCAATATCCAGCCAGAACACGAAACCACAGCAGTAACAACACGCTGAGGTTTTGCTCTTATTTTCATGGCTGCAGTAAGGAGGGTGGGTCTCAGCAGCCTGAGGAGGGTTGTCACAGGCAGGTCATACTCTGGTGCACCTACGAGTGATCAGACAGGATCCCACTGAGCTGAAACTCCAAACAAAGTGCAGTCTGTGTTCTCACAATCTGTGAATATATCATAAATGTTAATGGATTGACGAGAACATTCCTGCCAGGTGAGGAAGTGCTCACATGCCTGTATTTCAGATTTGGGAGCTGATATTAAACATAACAGGAGAAATATGCCACATATCTGTGACAGATAATTGTAACAACTTTGAAACCTAACAGTTTTGATCGGTGTCATATTGTCAATCAGTAGGGCTGACAAAGTCAGATATCTTAGATGAAGGTGTACATATTCGCTTAACTAGATATGGTTAAGTACAACTCTGCATCGTTTATGTTTCTTTTGAACTTAGACACAACTAATGAACATAAAGAGTATGATATTACAGCTTTACCAGTCTCAATGTTTGCAATCAGACCACCCTTCCTTCTCCTTATGCACAGGAGCGGTGAAAGAATCGTGTTATTAATCCAGTATTAGGATATTTTCATCTATTAAGAATCTCTCTCATTTACACCTGCTTACATCTGGAGTAGATATTCAGTCAAATATGAGGTTTCAGCCAAGGCCATAGTGCAGGAAGCTGTAGGGAAAAAATAAAGACTTAAAAAACCTCATCAAGTTCAAACACTATCATAAGAGGGGGCCATAAACACTACAAAGATGTTCTGATTCTTTTTTTTTTTTCTTATGGAATAATAATTTAGATTATCTACACTGTTCTTAAGGTCTTAGGAGCTAGCATACCATAAAAATGTGATGAATAAAAAATGGAAGATGAGACAAGATCCTAGTAAAAAAAAATCTGGTGTTAAAGCTCAATATTTGTAGCAGTTCCACTCCATTTGGTTTGAGCTAACTCTAAACTCTACATTTCCTTGTATAGGTCATTTTCAATCCATTGTTCTTCTAATTATCTCAAGGGATAGGGTTAATATCACTTAGGAGTTATTTCTTATCATAAGAGATGAAAGAATTGATCAGGGTCCATTGGAAATATGTATTAAAAGTACATTAGTTTAAATCATTTCTAATGATCTGTTTAAGTCTTTATAGGAAAAAAAATGAAGTAAAATATTTTTTTATGCTTAGAAATTATAATGGACTAGCTTCACACGCAGGAAATTGTTATGTCTCTGCTGAAAGGTTATAACTTTTTAGTAATATTTGACTTCATGACTTCTAACATTTAGATTTTTCTTTCTCCTACTTCCGGATGTAACAGGTGTAATGCAAACTATGTATGAAATAGGTAGAGAAAATAAGTCTTTTTTCAAACAACTCTTGGATATGAAAAGATGAAAAAGTGTGATGAAGTTATGATTCAAAATAAAACAACCATGTAACAGAATTGGGAACAAAATCCAGATTCTCCAGCTCCCCAATCAATACAATACCAACAGAAGAGTATTTCCTGCAAAAATAATTTCTGCTTGGGTTTTTCATCCGAAAAAAAAAAAAAAAGTAATTTCTGAGACCAAAGCTGCAAAGTGAAAAGTAGCAAAGCAATCATAAATGTAACCTTAACTTAAATACAACACCATGACTTATTTACCTTTTCTGTAAAACTTTAAATACTTCATGATACCTTATCTAAATTATTATATCTGAAGCCATGCTAGCTCTGGAATTGACTGAAATTAACCCTAGGATGTCAAATTAAAAATATGTCACTTAAAAAAAATTTAATAAAAGCAAACTCAAAACCAACCAAAGCTGAACATAGCATCTGCTAAAATTTTTTATTCTCAGCTGTACATGTATTACAGTAGTTCCAGTGCTGGAAGGTGAAAATGTATGTATCCTTGTTAGAAAGGATAAAGAAGATACTTCTTAAACTGACTTTCACTGAAGGTGATTGGAGTAACACCTCTGAATATGAAATCTAGAAAATTTGTGTCTCTGCATGATTCTGTATGAGCTGAATATTTGGGAGTTCTCCACTTCAAGTTTAGTCATTGCTTCCCCTACATGTGTTTGTAAGACTGGGAGGTTCTTTCTGGACCATTAAAATCAAGCTGTCTCCTCCTGTAGGCAACCATGGTGTATAATCTCATTTATAAATTTATCAAGCTTCATTTTCAAACTGGTTATGCTGTTTGATCTTTCTACTCCCATTGAAGGACTGTTCCAGAACTCTGCTCCTCTGATGGTGAAAAAAGTCCTTCTAATTTCAAGGCTAAATTTATTCATGAGCTGTTTATACCCACTTGTTCTTGTGCCAGTATTGGCCTTTAGCTTAAAAAGCTCTTCTCTCTCCCTGATGTATATTGAACTGTTAAAATATCTGTTAAGCTGGAAATATATTAGACACTGGGTGAAAATCCACCCCTTCAAAGATTAATAAACGTCAAAGACAACGAAATGGCAATTCATAGTTGTATCTTTAGCCTATAAGCTCTTTTACTGTGGGGACCAATGAAGCTTGTTTATTTTCATCCTTTTCCTCTGGACCGAACCAATGTGCTGTATAGTGCTGTGTCCTTGTAGAACGATATTAATAATAAATACCAATGGTATGCCAGTTTTTGTCAGGAGAATCAAGAGATCCTGCTGGTAATTCCTTTCTTTAGCCCTATGAATCCAGATTTAAAATTTTGATCTTGCAGCTGTGCTTTAATAAAAACATAATCATGCATGCTTCCCTGATGTGCAGATACCGATTGTCTTCAGTGGGAATTGGCTCAGGTCCTTGTTCAGTTTTAATCAGCGTGATTTTCTTCTCCACACAGA
>NW_020955203.1:1986383-2000921 GCF_003031625.1 Empidonax traillii
TTTTTTTTTTTTTTTTTTTTTTTTTTTTTTTTTTTTTTTTTTTTTTTTTAATAGGAGCTATTTCATTGTGTTTCCTTAATTGCACCGTGTCATGTCACGTTGCAATGTAAAATGACACGGAGTAACACTTTGTGACATGTGATAACAATGATGAATTACATTCAGAACAAAGACCTGCTTTGAAAGGATGTATCTGATCAGGGGGAGAGCAGGTATTTCAAGCACTCCATGGATATTTTGGATTAAGGGATAATTCCCCATCACATGTCACAAATGTTTAATAATAAGATTATGAACATGCTGGCAGAGGATTTTTCCTGACTTTTATCCTAATGTATCAATTTTTTATTTACTGTAGCAAATTAATAACTTCTATGCTTACAGTGTTTTTATACATATATATATATATATATATATATATATATAAATATATATATATATATATATAAGGCTAACTTCTTTTAAAGAGATAAGCTTCCTATTCGGTTTCTTGGAATAATCATATTAAGCACTGAAATTAATGTCAGAGAGGAGAGAGATGTTCACCCTAGCAGGAATGTTCCCTTCATTTAAAAAAAAAAAAAAAAAAGGAATATTAATACAATTTTACTAATACATCAATGAAAAATAACCCCAAGCAGACAAACAGTTAAGAAACCAAACCATCCCTGGTAATTTTATCAGATGTCATAGAAAGTTTAAGCACGATTTCTCTTAAGCTGTATTTTAAACAACAAAAAAGTATTGAAAAAGTGTCCAGAAAAATGCCATTTTTAGAATCTCACAGTGACTTTCAGATCAAATGTGCCTGATTCATATCAAAACACAATTTTTATTTTTTCCCCTTCAATGCCAGTAGTACAGCTGCAAGTTGGGATATGAAAATCAAGCCATGTTCTTCTGTCATAGAGCCATTGCCAGCAAAGAGGATCTTGCAAAGCAAGCTTAGCTGCTGACAATTTTGTTGATGATGCATGAGACAGAGAAGAATCCAGCACTCCTATTCCAGACTTGTATTGATTCTGAAATGAGAAGTTTATTAAAAAACTCTTTCTTTTCCTTTTTTATTTTTCCTTTTTTTTTCTTAATCTTGTTTTGTTTGTTTTGTCTTGCTTTGATTTTTTTGTTTTTGTTTGTTTGGTTGGTTTTTTTACAAGTAAATATGACAGATTTAAATCAAAGGGAGCAGAGAGAGAGAGAGAATGAATAGGTAAGTTCCCTGTACATGTTTCTCTAGCTCCAGAGGTTTTTCTATTTCTTCTTTGAAAAATCATTAACAAGTTGGTTGTAATACTCTGATTCTGAATTTTTTACATTTTAAGGGTAAGCTGTTTTAATATCTCTACTGATGTTATGAAATGTGGCCTATTCAAAATTAATTAAGGCTGGCAGCACCCTCCAGTGCATGAGGAGTTTGAGACCAGGGTAAGGCAGGACCATCAAAATGTCTTCAAAGGTGTTCAAAAATGTCCTTGTACAAACTGATAAAAACAAAATGATGAATGATAAAACTGAATACAAACATAACATGACAACGATAAAATTATTCTCTTTCTACTTTGGAGGAAGGTCTCCCATGTTTATGCCTGAGACCCATTTTCTGATTAAAAGCATCACAGATCATCATGGAGAACATGTGGTTGGATATACTCTTCTCATATCCTTCTTCTTCCAGACATTTCTACCAGACTTTTTATCTGTGTAAAATCCATATGCTTTGTGAGGCTGAAATTTGCTGTGTCTCTGAGGAAAAATTTCAATGCTCCAATGCTTGGTATTTTAGATGTGGGATTGCAGCCCTAGCATTCGGATCAGCTGCTTCTCAGAGGAGTCTTTTTGGGTTGAGTTGGTTTGTGTATTCTTTCTTGTTAAGCTTAAAATTCAGAATGGTTACTTCATTTTTTGACTAAGTTTCCATCTGTCTCACCTGTACTACAGATCCTCTCACTCTTGTGAAGAAAATAAATATTGGACGAGTTGACAAATGATGTGTTCAGTTCTCTGTAAAAGCATATGCAGAAATAACAAGACTAAGTAGCAGGTTTTCTAAGAGTTGTGGTCGCAACCATTGAGTCATTGCAAGAGGGAAGCTGATATCATTGAAACCAAACCACACTCACATACTTTAGCAGAAGAAGAAGCAGGGAAACCATATTTTTTCTACCGTTCCTTGCAATTTATTGTACTGAACCAGTACCTGCTTGGCTTGAGACAAAAGATGACTTTACATTAAAATCTTGAACATGTTCCATGGTGAAGACCCATCCATAGATGTGTGTGAGCAGTCTGGTCTAGTGGAAGGTGTCCTGCTTATGGCAGGGGGGTTGGAACCTGGTGATCTTTAAGGTTCCTTCCAACCCAAACCATTCTGAGATTCTGTGACTATGTGACAGTAAGACTGAAGCAGAGCACATCCTTTTCCTCACAACAAAGTCACCTCTAATCAAGCCATTCCTCACAGTCATCTTAACTACTCTTAAAGTACTCGTACAGACCTTTAGGGACAGACATCTTATACACTTGATCTTGTCTCTCTCACAGGAACTGGGCTATTTCACCTAAAAGAAAAGCCCCAAACAAACAAAAACAAACAAAGAAAAAAAAAAAAAAAACCACCAAAACACCAAACACGAAACTAAACACAGCACAAACTTTTAGAAAGGTGCTCTGCTAATTTTGTAGAACTAATTTAGAATGGACTCTAACCAATTCTGAAAGATAGTAAATTACACATTCTCGAGGCAGATGTATGAGAAAGCCTGCTGGACATGATGCTCCTTTTCCACATGGGGAATTATTATAACAGAGCGCCAGCTCTGATTAACTAGAGGGGAAGATGAAAGACAGTGAGGATAATATAATCGTGTTTGCTGAACAGTGGACCTGAATGTGCTTAAGGTCAAGCATTGCTAATATGCAGTCCCTTAATAGGAAAAACTCACAACATTTTTGGATGGAGTAACATTGTCATTATACTGGTTATGAAGAAGAATATAATGGAATAAGGGTGGTTGAATAAATTAAGGGTATGCAGAAGCACTGCTACAAAACTAGAGAGGAGAGAGACTAAGGACAGAGAGAGGGAGGTAAAACAGAGGAAGAAAACAAGAGTTAGGCCAAAATTATGAAACACAACTGCAGTTCCTGGGTGCTGTTAACAGCCCCTGGGAATTATCTGTTTTCCAGCTGAATTCAGTAAAGCTGTATTAAGTGGAGGAGAGATTAGCTGGAGAAGCAAAGCAGATTTGCTTTTGTAGTCTGGGGATCTGTGAGTTCCAGCTTTTCCTACACCCCATGAGTATGCTAAATCTGTACTTGAAAGGATGTGGTCTGCTGAGTCATGCCATAGTCAAAAATCTAAGTCTTTCCTTCCTGCAGAGAAAGTCAGCAGTGAAAGGGGAAACAGGATTCATGCAGAGGTTTCATGAGGTCCGTATAGCCACACTGTGTCAGAACAAGAGAGGTTGTTGCAGTATCCTGGAGAGTTGTGCAGCTTTGGGCAAAGCAAGTGGAGAGAACTTGTTTTCAAATCTTACACAGAAGTGCCAGATTTTCCTCGCAGAAAGGTTTCATATCCCATCCTCCCCTACACAAACCTTGTTCCCTCAAAGTTCTTCACTATCCAAAAAGGCAGAGAATGAGTCTGTGTATTATGAGTGTATTGGGTCATTGCTCAAGGAGGGAAGAATTAAGGTCGGATTGACGTGTACCTTAACGCTTCATTACTTGGTTTTCAGAAGATTAATTTTAGGCATTCTCTCCATTCTGGAAGGCCATTAGGTACTACTGGGCCACCTTAGCTCTGTAATAATGAAGTCTGGGTCACTTTTTTTTTTCCCCACCCCCCACTCAGAAACAGAATAACAGTTGTGACTTCTGTGATGTCCCTTTGGATTCACAGTTATGTAATGGGGAGCAGAATAGGATCCTTTAAAAGGAATAGGTGAAAACACACCACCATTGTATACTCACAGCTTAAACTGGATCAGGATTTAATTCAGCGAACCTTATCCTGTGAGATTCTAATTGCTGTTGCCTGGTGAAGTACCTTGAAAGATACAGGGTTGGGTTTTATTAACCTTAAAGAGAGTTGGTTGTGTGGATCCATTATTAAACATTTTCTCCTGCTATAAGCATTACAAAAGACTGGTGTAATTCGTGTTCTTTCTCTATAGCAACTACAGGTCTGAGGCGGATGTACAACATTCCTCACATCCATACATTTACTTGCAGTTAGAAAAACAGGGCTGAAAACTGCATATGAATTCAAAACCTGTATCACATTTTGCATAGTAGTCTTACTATTACAGGTATAAATTAGTTACCTCTCTAGATGAGAAAGTCTCAAATCAGTTGCCTTAATGGTTTAAGTAGAAAGAGTATGTACAGTTTACTTGGTTTACCTGGCACTCAACTATCTACTCCACATCCCTAGCAATTCATGGAAGGTATGTATATTAATATACAACTAAGTACAAAATTGCAGTAGAAATTGAAATATCTGAAAGATGAGTCATAGAAAAAAATTAAAGTTTCCCTCTAAAAATAGAGAAAAAAACCACTATAAGGGTTTAAAATGGTTGTGTTGATATCTGGAATATACCAATGTTATTGAAAGCTTTGAAGGTTGAGGTTTTTTTTGTGTTCGGGGTGTGGTTTTCTTTGAACAAATGTCTTCACTTTAAAGAAAATGTGCAGCTGTACCTTTAACATTTTATAATTATAAGACAGGCAGAAAGTGTTGGAACAGGGAAGTGTGTGTGAATGGGGGTTAGCATGCTGAGACATTGTATTTCAGCTGTGAAAATCAATACTTGCTCCAGAGATAGGGCACTTGATCAGAAAGGATATTGCAAGATACAAAAGAGAAGATATGAAATACCATTCCTGTGAAGTTCATTTCTTGCTCTTATTACATCAGTTCAGCAGAAAACACGGTGTGCATGAAGCTGTGGCAGTGCCAGCAATTTATTATTGCTTTTCCAAGATTTTTAGAAGATTTGTGTGAGATTTTAGCAGAATTGTGCTTTGTGCTCCTTCTTTGCCAATAATTAAAAACCTGGAGATCTAGATGATGCACTTGGGAAGGGTTCCTTGTGTACCAGGATCATCTTCTCCTGTTCCCTATTAACACAACTGCAGTTCTGTGTGACTCTCTCTAGAAAACAAGACAGGTATTTCATCAAAGGAGTAGAAAATTTCAGGATTTTTTTCTTTAATTTCTACTTTTGAGAAGATCAGCTATGCAGAATAGTTTGAATTCTATGAAGAAATTAGCTCTGTATGTATATATATGTAAAAATATGTGATATATGTATAAAATATATATAAAGATATGTGTATATTATGTTCTGTGTGTAAATTATGTTCTGCTTCCTATTAGTTGTCTCTAAAAAATGTAATAGTAGCCAAGATCAACTTGACTTTGATGCTTGTGAAAAAAAACCCCAAACCTTAAATGTTGTATCAGTAACAAAGAAACTTTAGACAGGGTTTTTTTGGGGGTAGGGGTTTTTCTTTTTTTGAGAGGGATCTATTTTTTTGGTGAGATGGGAGTTTTATTGGGTTTCACCATACTCTTATTTAGACACCTGAAGTTAAACTGGAGCTCTTAAGAACAGAAATAAATCAAGATAAACAAAAAGCAGTGAGACACTGGAACTGGTTGCCCACAGAAGCTGTGGATGTCCCATCTCTGGAAGAGTTTAAGGCCAGACTGGATGGAGTTCTGAGAAACCTGGCCTAGTGGAAGGTGTCACCTTGGCAGGTTGGGGTTGGAACTGGATGATCTTTAAGGTCCCTTTCAACACAAACCTTTCTAAGAGTCTATGAAAAATTGTTGAAGGTTCAATATATTCATTGCCCTGCACGTCAGCCCTGAGACACCTTTAACACGATTTCACTTTTGTAAAATACTGGTCTTTCCTATCTAGGAGTTAGTCACCGTTGGCTTCATCACAGGAATGGAGCAAACTTGACAGGGATCAAAACCCCCTGTTTCAATTTTTTACTTTCTAATTGTGCTTCATCTGGGGCATTTTCCTTGCATGGTGTTTGACTGCCCAAGTTCAGATATAGACACTACTCCCAAAACTGGTCTTTGCAGCAGTGTAAGAGGGTGAAGCCTCAGGGGTGAAATGCTTTATATTGTTAAAAGTGTGTTTGCCTTCTTTTACCCCTTTCCCAGTAAAACAACATCTCTGACTCTCCTTCAGTGACAGAGCTGTGCTGGCAGAAGGCTGTGTCATCGGCAGCTTTCAAATTGCAGCTGGTTGCTAGCCCACTCCTGCAGTAGAGCTGTGACACTGACACTTCCATGTGGCTCACAGCAAAAGATATATTTAACTTAGAATAATATCCCAGAGAGAAGGTGGAAAAGACAAGTGAAATGGCCGATTCTGGCAATCATTCCAAAGCTGGTGTTAATGTCTTTGGATTGCAAAGTGGAGAAAAATAAATAGCTGAAGTGCTTTACCGATTAATGCAAAGCAAATAACTCTCAACAGCCAGGGTCAATGACTGTCACTGTTGCAGCTGTGATCATCACGCAAACTGTCCTCACTTCATTCGTGTAATGTCCTACACCTGCACGCTAGCTGTAAAGAGTCCCCAAAGTGCCTGCTGAGTCACAACAAATGGCACTGGAATGGGAGGAGACGTATCAGTTTAACTGCCCAGATAGCAATGCTTGTTGGGGCACATTTGGTTGCCATCCAGAGGGCACTGACAAAAAAGTTTTTCATCACCAGTGCCATCGTTGCAGCTTCTCCCTTCTTTCCCATTCCAGGTTTTTCTAAGAGGGAAAATAAATGGCTGACTGAATTAAATCTAACAAATGGGACACTCACTTTTTCTCTTCTTTATTTTTTTTAAATGCTTGTCAATAAAAATATACTTTTCATGTTTCTGTTTGAACATAATCCTAGAGATCAGCAATTAGGAGGAAATAATAGGGCCTGATCTTATGTGATATGGAAAACATTATTGTTCCTGCTATATAGATGGAGAGAAAATTGGAAGGGGTTCAGAAAAAGGACTAAAAGGATAAGTCATGCCTTCTAAACATGGCTCATAGGCAGCTCTGACTATGTAGCTTATTAAAGAGAGGGCTAAGAGGTGATTTGATTGTAGTCAATCCACATGGAAAATTTCTCACAGAGATGGCTGTAAACTGGAAATCATTGCATAAAAGTTTTAGGGGCTGGAATAAAGCCATTTGTAACAGCAAAACTAGAATAACTTTGAGTCATGATGGATTCACAGTTACTTAATATCATTTCATCAAGACTTCACTTCCCCCCACCATCTGAAGGCCGTGTTGTAATTCATCCACGAGATATGTATTTTGTTGTGCAAGCTAATGAATGAAATTCACTGGATAAACTACCTCATGACAATACTATTTTCTGTTCTTGTAAATCTATCTGTGTCTCACAAATTAGTTTTGCTTCTCTTTTCGTTTCTCTGTCATTGATGCAGTGGTTCTAGGTGCTTGTATTAGGATATAGTAAAGTTTAAGAATTTAAAATCCTAACCTGCATAGCGACCATCTAAAAAAGATTTATATGAGTACCTGACCACTGTAAGGAGAGAACTGGGCAGTATTCTGTCACATCCAGCCATAGTTAGGACTCCTAACAGTAATTTTCTGAAGTGAGAAGTTCTGCAGTATTTTCTGCTGTACAGTCTAATATGATTTTTAGATGATAAACATGTTAAAATGCTTGTGAAATGAAGATAAAACATTGATTAACCTGAGATTCCTGCCATTTAATTTTGGAGGAATCTTTCACCCAACTGTGTGTTGCAAGACAAAATATAGAGAAAAAAAAAAAACAACCCACCTTTTTTTTTTGCTTAAACTGCAACATCTTTTGCTTTTATTTGGAACTGGAAGTTCCTGGTTCAGAAGTCAGTGTCTTGGCCAAGATAGCATCTATCACATTTAGATACAGAGGCTTAATTCAATGCATGGTCAGTCAACCATGAAGTTCATATTTGGTTCTGGATATTAAGTTCCCAGGCATTCAAGGAGGCTCGCGTCTGTGGAGTTTGCTTTGGGCCCACGTCTGGTGCAATGTGAAAAAGAATAAAGTACACTGGTACACGTCAAGAACCTTCAGTCTGTAGGTCTGGCCCTTGCTTTACACAGTTGGGTGACACAAGCCAAAGAGGGTGTTAAACCACAAGCACCAAATGAGAATGACTGCAAGAAATGTGGTTAGCACACAAAATACTGTGAATTTTCACAGCAAACCAACTTCATGTTATTTAACACTGGTTTTCTGTAATTGTGATACAGTGAGAAAAATCACAGTGCTCAATGGCCCTTAAACTCTCCCTTCCATCTCTGTGATGGGGTCATCTTGCTCTTGATATGTGGGGTGCAGGGGGCCATGATATAAAACATGCAGAAATAATGGATGACTCAGGATCTGTTAAACAACCTTTTTGTTTCCAGCACTGCTACTGCTTCAATTGTTTGTCTGTGTCTTTGCTTCAGTATTTATAGAAAGGATCACAGTTTCTTTTCCACTCCTGCTGTGTTGCCGTCAACCATTAACTTTCTCTGAAATCTCTGAAATGTGGGGATGTACCTGGTCCATTCAGCACTGCAGGAGGCTGCAATGCACTGGGGCATTTTCAGGACAGTCAGAAGATGATCATATACTAGTTATCTTGGCAAATCATTAAGCCTCTGTGAAAAGTCTGAGAAATTTTGCATTAACTCCAGTTATGACTGAAGAGATGAGAATAAGATTGATAGATACTCACTGGGAAAAGAAAAATACCCAAAGGTTTCTACTAGGCAATTTGCAGAAGTCATGGAGAAGAAAAGAAGTGGTTAAGGATGTGAAAATTTAGGTCAAAGTGAGCTACAAAAATGGGAAAAAAAAGTTTTAAGCAGCCCATTTTACTGCAAAGAGGAAATAGGATTATAAGATACAGAGGGAGAAGTGGACAATGTAAGTATAATGAACACAATATTTGGAAAAAAAAAGTCGAGAGACCAAGAAGTTGAGTATGGTTCACAACAAGCAAAACTGGGTAGATTTCACTGAAAATCACAGGGCAACAACCCAGTTGCAAAGGTCAGAGAGAAACTGAAAATGCCAAAAGGTCTATGTCAGTTTCTACATTAAGAAAAAATAATGAGTTTTAGTCAAGAGAAATTCGTGGGACGGGAGTGAGTTGGCATCTGAGTCGCTCCTGACACATCATTCCCTAAACACTGTGACTTTGAACCCAGCACAAATTCAAACTCCCAGCAAACTCTTTAGCATCTTGTTTGTTGCATCTTGTTACCCAAAGCATCAGAAAGATTTGCACTGTGAGCAAGCACAGGTGCTTCTAAAACCAGTGTGATATTCTCCTTGACTATTTACATGTAATACAGGTTTAATTGTGAAATATCACCACCTATTATCACCACTCAGCTTTGAAACACCAGTGTCTGTCATCATTCTTGGATAAAAGGTGCCTTTTTCCAGTCTTGATCTTGCATATGACATGCTGGATTCATACCCACTGCCCTTCCCCAGATGTCTGCAAACCCATCTGAATTATTCCATCCAGTCCCAGAATTGTTTCCCTTCTTTAGAGCACACCATAGTTAGAATACGAAATGTTTCATGGCCATAGAACAAAATTTTGAATGTGTTCCTACTCTCCTGTACTACACAACTTAGAGAACTCAGCTCTCAGTTTGAAAACACAGTGCTCTGATGAACAGCTAGAGATTACAGATATGTATCCACTTGAGGGCATTGTTATGGCCTAGTTAAACTGAAATAAATTGCACACTTCTAGACTTGCAAGTTTTCTACTGGGAATACTTCACTGTGGAAACATGTTCTAAATATTGGCCTAAATGGGAGGGTAGGACCCAAGTGAAAATCATTGATCAGCTTTGGAATGAAACATTGTTCTTTAAATATGAATGGGTTTGCAAATGAGAATTCTACAATGTGGAGCACCATTTTTTAAATATTATTATCATAATAAGCAAACAAACAAAAAAAAAGCCCTACTGAGCACAGTAATTGAAGTATACTTCATCCTGATCTGCAAATTAAGCAGAATAAGGTACAAGACATTGAAGGGGGAAGTACATTTATCATTTAAAGAGACACTTGAAAATGTTTTTGCAATCTTAAACTGAAGTTCAACAGTCCAAAATAGGTGAGACAGCACTTGTGGATGTGCATATGCAGCTAAAGGATATATCGGCATAGCTGTCAATGTTTTGGTAAATAACATCTTTTCTGTGATGAAAGAGAATTGGTTTAATACATTTTTTGTTTTGGTTTTGGTTTTTTTTTTTCCCCCAGAATGGTAAAGGAAAGAGAAAAGGTGAAATTTTGCATTTTTGAATTAAAAAACTTATTTTAAGCTGCAGTTCGCATTCCCCTCTGGGAATTTTCAGCTAAATTTTGTTTTGGATTGGGGAAGGGGAAGAGGAACAAGTTGAACTTCATTCTTTTAATTCTCAGTATTTTCTGTCAAAAACGTTGACACAAATATATTAAAAACTGTATCAAACATGATCTTTATTCTTACCTTTATACACACACACACACTGAAATGAACCACAAGCATTACATGAGTAAATTCTATATAAACAGTACTTATACTTTACTATTCAACCTGCCTAGTAGTAGAGGCTAAATAACAGAGTTTGGGTGATAGTAGAGGCCCTCCAGCTTAAAGGTTTACATAGGGCAATGAATAATGATATTTCAATGTTGAACACTGAAAAAATGAAGTCACAAACACATATTAATTCAGCCTACTTGTGGAAGAGGAAGTAATATCCTCTTCCTTATACTTGGGTACATGAATAAACAGATAGATAGAGTATTTCATAACAAATGAAATAAAAGCAGCAGAATAGTCACCCGAAATTCAGAATAGCTTCCTTTAGCTATATTCTCTAGCTGTTACATTTTGTAATTTATTTTCTTGCTTTTGGAGAAAACCAGCTGCTAAGAGGTTAATCCCTTAGCACAGTATCACACCTGCAATTGCTTTGCTCTCCCAGCTCCCAGCAGACAGTCTGCAGCTCCGCTGATGTAATGCTGTTTGGCTACGCTTTAACTTTCCTCTTTGTGCTCTGTGTATGTACCCACTTTATTACAAGGCAGAAAGATAACCCATTTCCAATCCATCTATCCCAATACCATAAGAAGCTGAGGCAATAACAATTATCTCTATCCTTACATTTTCTCTCTTCTCTGAATAGTTCTTGTACAGTAATGAATTGTAACAGCTCCTTCACACAGATTTCTCTCCCATATAATTAATGTCCTAAGATATTCTATTTACTGGTGAAGCAGTTTGAATCAAGAAGTGATTACTTTTGAAGTAAACAGAGCTGCTAACCACATTTCACAAAGACGACAGCAGTTTCCCTTAAAAAAAACAAACACAAAAAACCAAGCAAACAAAAAACAATACAAAATACCCCAAAACGAGAATGAAAACACAGAGAGAAGAGAGCAAATGGATTTCTACAAAATCAGACTCTGTACTGGGATATTTTGTCTTCATGCATACCCCTTCACACAACTACCATGCATTTTTTCTTTCATGTTTTTTGTTCTATAGTTAGAACAGGGAGTGTCCTAATCAGCAGGCTGTTTTTGAACTCTGGATAGTCACAGTTTGAGTTAGAATATGTTGCTTTTCCACAAATTAAAAATATACTCAGATCCACAGGCCACCAGAAAGCACTTTTCTTTTGAAAGACAGCTTCCCAAGGAAACTTTTGAGTAAGATTTTTTTTTCCATCCTGAATATCTCTGATGATATCCTTAATATTCTTATGGAACTGTAGATACAAAATGAGCATGTGCACAACATGAGATAACTGATGCTGACTAGCACTGTACTGATAGCCCAGAAGACCCCTTATGACTTATCCCCTACAGTCTGAGCAAGCTCATCGGAGAACCTCTATTTTTGAATCTTCTGGAATGGGAAATGATTGTGTGTGAAAGGATATGTTAAGGAACATGGCTGACAGTTCCCATTGTAAGGCAACATAAAAAACTCCTGTTTGATTCCACATATTTACAGCACTAAGTATAATTATGCTGCACTTTAGACACATAAAGCCCTATCGAGCCCTTCGAGAAGTTAAGAGCACTGCTTCTGCCCAGCCTTACCTATGGTAAAGGTATTTTCCTGAGAAACAGGAGGAGATTATCCATGATTTTCCCTTCTCCTTGTCAGGAATTGAGGTGCTTCATTTTTTGGTGTAAGCCACAAAAACTAGGCTTTTGCAGTGTGAGTCATAACCATCCCATATTCGCCTGAGTGATTGCAACTAATCTGAATCCTGAAGGTGTTATAGTGAAACTGCAACCAACCAATGTCTTTCACTGTCTCTGAGCCTATGCTACTTCTGTCAATAATTATGGTAACTCAGGTTAGGAAAACTCAGTCAACCAATAAGAATGGCTTTTACCTAGGTGATGAGAAGGCAGACATTTCACTAGTACACTATGAATTGCTCTCCAGAGGCACTGAACATGCTTTCTTCATGGTACGAAGAGCCTGTGCTTCTAGTTTACACCCTTAGAAGCATTCTGTGGTTCCAGGAATCTACATTTCCATGCTTAGAAATCTAAATTAGGCTTCTGAGATAAACCATCAAGGTGTGATCTGGGCGTGCCACCAAGAGTAGTGCTTGCTTTCTCAGACTTTTTGAAGACCAAAACCAGTGCCTATATTAACCCCTCCAAACATAGCCTGAGGTCATAATAAGGAACTGAATCTGAAAGGCCCGTATTGTCATTAACTGTATTTGTTCTCTGTTTTGAGCTCTGTACATTTTCTAGGTCATATTTAATCATTTACAATTCACCGATGGATCTCCTTATGAAGGACATGCCTGTGCTTGTAGCAGAGGACATCATTTCACATTCATGAGAAACAAAGCACCTAGTAAGTCTTATAACATCAATAGACACTTGCAGCATTGCATCTTCCTAATCTCCTTCCCACCCCATACCCTTCACTGTCTTTCCCTACTTTGTTTGCCTTTGAGACATTTGGAACTCCTTGGCACTCACATTTTAATATTCATCTCCACAGTTTAATGGAGGATCTACTTATTTTCAGCAGCTGATTTGTTAGGGAAAGACAACTAAAAGGAGTAACTAATTAACAGGATGTTTCTAAGGAGTAAAAGAACTTGTCTTCTGGCAAGTTGCTAATAGCAAAAAGATTACTTTTGGAAGCATCCTGTACAACACTTACACCTGTACATAATGGTCCAGAGATTTGCTCTGGATTCTCAGTTGAGGAGGTCTCAACAACTACAAAGTAGAACAAGCCTTTACAAGTGTCTAGTTTTTCACTAGTGGAAGGATATGACCTCATAACTTCATCAGAACATTTCCCCTTTCCAAGAACTTGGGTTGGACATCACCTAGTCTACAAAACTATCACCTTCGGGATCTGCTGAGGGACTTTCAAAACTGAGGTTATGAACTGCTGTAATATTACAGTGGAAGTCCCATAGGTGGTAGGAGTTTCCTTGCTCCACCTGTTTCCTTGCTCACACAGAGACGGAATGTGTAATAGTCACTGAACAGCTGAAAATGTTGGAATATGAACTCAAATATTAAACCATGTTTGGTCTGCAGTTATTCCTTTGTACAGACTACTCTGCCTGAGCACTGCTCTTGGTATCTCTGATATTTGTGAAGCACTGGATAAATGGCTCACTGTTTGTTCCAATTACCTCCAAGTAGTTGTTTGGTACATTAGACACAATCTTAAGGTTAAAAAAAAATAATCTTTTTAACATTTTTTCAAAATTCAGGTGGTATTCTTTATTGTTAATTTCAAAGTATATAGAGTTACTTTTTTTTTTTCTTTTAAGAACATTTAGATTTAGACACTCTTAGTACAGAGAATACTCTATTTTATCTATTAATATAGTGAAGAGCTGCCTTCTTGGTAGTTACAATGTATGAAAAAAACAAGATACATAACATGCCAAGCTCTTTGAACCCAAGAATAAGGTAAGATTTTTGTTTAGCAGTTGATTGAAGGTAGAATTATTTTTTCCTTTTGGGATGATAGGGTAATTCATTTCTGTAGTAGAATTTTATTGTTAATAAATGTATGAGACCTGCAGAGAATTATTTTGTGCTTTTACTTGTTTTCATCTGAAAAACGTTGTAGTTCAAAGTTCAGCTAAAAGGCGAGAAAGCAGCACTTGTGTACATTTTTTTGAATTTACACTCGAATTCCTCTCCTCTTGTCTTGTCTCCTCTCCTCTCGTCTCGTCTTGTCTCCTCAAATCTCCTCCAATCTCCTCGAATCTCCTACAATCTCCTCGAATCTCCTCTCCTCCAATCTCCTCTCCTCCAATCTCCTCAAATCTCTTCTCCTCCAATCTCCTCCAATCTCCTCTCCTCGAATCTCCTCAAGTCTCTTCGAATCTCCTCCAATCTCCTCGAATCTCCTCCAATCTCCTCTCCTCCAATCTCCTCTCCTCCAATCTCCTCCAATCTCCTCTCCTTC
>NW_020955203.1:2001516-2019861 GCF_003031625.1 Empidonax traillii
TTGGCTGCTGATTCAGACTAGGTTGAACTTTTTGAGTTAGATACAGAAGATGTTTAAAAGTGATAAACTTGTTTCTTCTGGAAAACAGCTGAGAAAAGAGAGAGCAATTCTGATGGTTTCACAGTAGTTGGTGGAGATAGTGCTGAGCAAGTACTGCCCTGTTTTCTCTGGTCAGACTTCCTTGAAAGCAAATAAGCCCATGTTTAGAGCAAAGGTATTTTCTTTTATATATGAAACTAGAGGCAGTAGTTACATCAAGTGAGGTTAACTCTACCAGTTTGGAAGCTTTTTAGCCAACCATCGCAACAACCCCCTGCAGCACTACAGGCTGGGACAGAGTGGCTGGAAAGCAGCCAGATGGAAAGGGATCTCAGGGTGCTGATTGACAGGAGGCTGAACATGAGCCAGTAGTGTGCCAGGTGGCCAAGAAGGCCAATGGCATCCTGGCCTGCATCAAGAACAGTGTGGTCAGCAGGAGCAGGGAGGTGATCCTTCTCCTGTGCTCAGTGCTGGTGAGGTCACACCTTGAGTATTGTGTTCAATTCTGGGCCCCTCAGGTCAGGAAAGACACTGAGGTGCTGGAGCAGGTCCAGAGAAGAGCAACCAGGCTGGTGAAGGGACTTGCGCACAAGTCCTATGAGAAGAGGCTGAGGGAGCTGGGGTTGTTTAGTGTGGAGAAGAAGAGGCTCAGGGGTGACCTCCTCACTCCCTACAACTCCCTGAGAGGAGTTTGTAGCCAGGTGGGGGTCGGTCTCTTCTCCCAGGCAATCAGCAGTAGGACAAGAGGGCACGCACTTAGGCTCTGTCAGGGGAGGTTTAGGTTGGATACTAGAAAGAAGTTCTTTACAGAGATCAGGCATTGGAATGGCCTGCCCAGAGAGGTGGTGGATTCAGTGTCCCCGGAGGTTTTTCAGATGACAATGGATGTGGCACTGAGTGCCATGATCTGGTAATCACGGTGGGGTTGAATCAAGGGTTGGACTTGATGATCTCAGAGGTCTCTTCCAACCCAGTTAATTCTATGATTCTATAATTCAGCTGAATTGTTCAGATTTACTGATATATAACAAGTTTTGCCTCCAAGAGGATCTTAGCAGCCATCTTAGGCTCGGTTTTTGACCAGTAAGTATTCCAGAAAGATGTGCTAGAAATCTGCAAGTAGGATCTCCTTTTGGAAAGCAGATTTTATAGACTACCTTTGCTACAATTGTTTCCTGAGAAATACTAGTGTCAGCTTTCCAAAAGGATCAATTATCCCTAAGCATGGATTGTGCCAAATTAAAATGGACTATATTTTTGCACAGAGAGCATGTAGTACAAAAACATGGTAGCAGCAGTACACATAAGATATAGTTATAATGGATTTGACAGTTTTAATTTCATATTTTATTTTATGTTGTATTTCATTTGTCAACTTGACATTTAGACACTGAAGCAAATCCACTGGATTAGGAGAATCCTCTGCCCCATAACTTTCTACTTCAGTCGGTGGGACAAGTAAATGCCAGTGAAAGTGGAGCTTTATCCAACACACAGAAATACTTGCATGCATCCACAGCCAGGCTTCTGTGCTTTGCTAAAGAAAAACATTCAACACAGATCCCTGTCTTTCCTAAAGACTCTTCAAGGCCTGCCAAATGGAAACCTTCTTGTGGTTGTGCCAGTAAGCGCCACGCTGATACTGTCTCAGCTGGAAGCCACCCTCAGCATCCATTACAACACTGCAGCTGTGTTAATAATATTTGGTGACTCCTTTGTTTCCAATTTGAATCTGAAATGTGCAATCTGTACAGGATATGAGCTTATTTCTAAATCCCGATGGATGAATGTTCTGTATCTTAATAAATTATTTGTGGAATATAAAACCTAGTGGTAAATTAAGGCGTCTGTTCTGATGTGAGTTTATCTTGGATAATGCTGACACTTGCTGGAGGGCTCAGATAGTTTTTGAGTTGTACTGGATTTGTCCCTTTTCTTCTTTAAACTGAACAGACAAAAACTGGTAAGTTTAATACTGGCCAATCTGAAAGGATCATCAAAACACTTGCAATCAGGTTGGAGAAGAAAACCTGTAAATTTTAGTCTTCTAAAAGTTTTTTTTGTTTGTTTGTTTGTTTGTTTTTTTGTCTAAATGTTGTCTGAAATATATATGTCTTAGGGAAGCAGTGATCCTTCTTGTTTGTGAAATATGCTATGAAAAAGAATAGTTCAAAGGAATGTAATTTCATTTTGTTCATGTTCAGTAACGGTAGAGGTGCAGCAAGAATCAGCCCAAATCTTACTGTCTGGTTCAAAAGTTACCGAAGCTCAAAGTTTTACTTATCACTTGAAAATATTCTGGATCAAGCTAAATTTGAACAAAAAGGTCTGTCAACATATCAGGGGAAGGAAATAAGATTATAGAACTAGTCTTAAAAGAAGAGACAGGAATATCATCACAGGGATCACTGAAGTTGGACAAAACATGGACAGGTGCCATAGTATTTATTAATTGCATAATGGCTGAAGTCTTCCCTGCTCCCTGTAGGATTTTGCTAACTTGTGACCAGGGATGGAACAATAAAGTGTGGAAGACAACTATGATTCAAACATCCAGGAGATGTGTTTGCTCCCATAGCACAAGCAAAAGGGTGAAATATGATAGATATTTCTTTGATGTTGATTCCTAGGATTGAAATGCTTATGAAGGCAACCTCTTCTTTCCATTCTCCCTTTTTCTGTGATCAGTAACTTCGCCATAAGGTATTATTCTAATGAAAGAAAATCACTCTTTTTCTTTGGCAGAAAATTGTTCTTTCATGTCTCCTCTGACTGTGCCCACGTTGTTTTGAAAAGTAAGGACTTCCTGCAGATTCTTTATTTTTCATTAGTTGAGTCTTAAAATATTTTTACTTAAGCTTCTAAAATTTTTGTCAAATAGTTTTGTTTCCCATATCCCACCTCGGTACATTTGGGGAGCTCATGCCCCAGTCTATGTTACAGTTCAAAACTCAGAAGAGTGGCACCTTGCCCTTATAGAGAGCTATTGTCACAGTACAAACAACATTACAAGAATGGGATACCATCTTGTGTGCTGCAAGGTGCCAGCTGACCTAAAATTTTGATCCAGAAAGAAGTGGAATATTTACAACAGTTACTACAAAAACTTTTATTAAAGCATTTTCAGGTAACATCTGGATGTTAACAAAATAAAAGAAGAGAAAATAGTTTTCAATTTTCTCAAGCAGATTTCCTGTGGGAATGTAAAGAGGGGGGAAAACACATCCCCCTTTTTATTACTATTATTTTTAGAGGCAGTTATAATGTTCAACATTCTGTTTCTCACAGGATTTGGGAGTTTCCCATTCTGTCCTGCTTGAGATCTTTAAGTGCAAATGTACTCTATAAAATGGGCAAGAAACAATAAAGCACCCATTACAGCAAGCTTTTTAGCCTACTGAAATGAGATATTGATAGTACAGTTTATATGCAAATGTCCTTATTGGCATCTGAAATATAACATCTGACCAGGCTCAGCAACCTGTATTTAGGCTTCAAATCTTCCCACCTTCTGGTGTTTACAAGTGCAACTGGAAATGTAGCTATAAATATTGAATAGCATCTAAATGTTCAGAAAAAATAAAAGGCTTAGGGGAGAGCTTTAACTATTCACACTTCATGGGAAAGATGATTTTATCAATAGAATTAGAGGTTGCTGTAAGAGCTAGATCTAGAATATCCTTAATGTTTATTTAATATTATTCAAGTGGTAATATCTAGGGATGAATTTTTAAGTGGTGAATCTCAGAAGGCTGAAATTCATACCACACAGCTTTTGCCACCCAATAAAAAGTTGACTGTGCTGTCTCTACAAATAGTGAAGAAAATTAGACACTTCTGGAAATCCATTCATTCCACCCTACAATTAATTTAGAATAGAGAGATGTATTTAAGGTGGATGAAGTTGGGGAAAACATATATTGTTTCAAAGGGTGAAAATGCTTGCGAATAAATGTTAACTTCATACTTAAATATATAGGACAGCTAAAGACAACTGAGCAGTCTTTCAACAGGTTGCTGTTTTATGTTTAGGAACAATATTTGATAAATCCCTCTTTGTTGAATATTTGGGGCTCCAAACATCTCACTTTCCATCCCTACAGAAGAGAGGGATCCACAGATCAGTACTTTCAGGGTCTCACTGCATTTTGCACTTCACACAACCAATACTAAAAAACTTTTAGTGCTGATACGGTTCTCAAGACAGTACTAGGGAGGAAAGCTGGTTTTTGCACAAATATTCCGAGACATTTTTGCCACAGACAGAGCTTTATCCACACATTGCCCCACACTACCTCAACCTCTCTCAAGTCAGCACAGTTACTATGAATTTAGAAATCCCAGCTTTCCCCTGCAGTAAGAAAAGTCACTTCCACATCTCCCTCCCTTCCAGAATGACCTGCAAGGAGGGAATGGCCAGGCTTCTGCCTTATTATAGACTTTGCCATAGTTACCCAACCAATTTGTCTTCTTCCAGGTGACCAGAGACACCTACCAGGTGATGCTGTTGCCAGGGCAACCATTTTCCTGACAACCTAGTGGTTCTCATCAGGAGAAAGCTTATTCTGTTGGATGTTTTTGTTTGAATGGAGGACCATCTCCACTTAATGATCCTCAGATCTTAACTCTATGCTTCCTCCTCTCCTAATCTCAGTCCTGCACAAAAAAGAATAGGGGTCAGGGAAATGACAGAAGTAGAAGGCTTTGCATCCACATGGTGCTATCATTTTAAAACCAGAGATTATACAGTTGTACACCACAAGTTTGACTTTACACTCATCAAAGCTAGCACGCTGAAATTCATTAAAAGGATGTACATATTCAACATTTAATCTGCATAACTTGTTCCCAAAATGTCTTTGCATCCATGTGCTCAGCAAGTTTCAAGCTTTTATTTAAATAAGATATTTATTTATGTAATAATATATCTTATAAAATAAAAAATGAATATATTAAGATACGGCATATGCAATGTTTAATGGTATATATAACATAATATTTAATATGCAGCATATAATAAAAATAAATTTGATTATGTGCGTATTTTTGAACACACAGATAATGAAAAATATTAAAGAAGTAACATGAATAAAACTGAATGGCATGCAGCTATGAGGTGAGTAGGAAGTAAGATTCTATGTGGGAAGGCTGCCTGTCTTTAACTTATTACAGCTTTTCAGATATGTTTATCCAAAGCCTCTGGTATTTGGCATTTTTAGATTAAGAACTCTGGACAAGAGAAGACCTTGAAAGTCATAACTGTAGCCCTTATGTTCCTATAACAAACCAAGACAAGAATTTCTCATTTCCTTCAAATAAATTGTGTCCTAATGGGAACAAAACAGTGAACAGTCAGTGAAGGAGCAAGTATGTGGCTCCATGCTAATTTTTCATTTACTGAAGACACAGATGTTAATTCTCTACCCAGTTTCTTTATCTTCATTGCTACTTGTACTGTTTCCTGTTTGCCACTTGCAAGGAAAGAAAAATGTATAGTTTTTTTCTTCTGTACTCTCCTGAAGGAATAAAATTAGGTTTAAAAGTAAATTCTTTTATAGGCAAAACAAATTATAAGCAAGTGTTGTGGAGAGCTGCAAGGTAAATTGATTTCTGTGTACAAATTGTCCTTTTTGTGGTTTGTTGACAAAAATTTAATGTTAGACGTTAAAGAGAACTGTTAAACACATCATCAGGACATGGAAAATGTATTAATTTAACTGTCTTTTTCCTTTTATCACTTTATTTCTAAAAGCAGTTTCTAACATAAGTTTGGAAATAGTGAACTTCAGGTAAGCAGAAAACAGAACCTCTAGTCATAATGAAAAGTACATTACAGCATGGTGCAAACTTTTGTTTCTCAACTATTACAGGCTTGGATATCTGTCCATCCCAATCAGGAGGTATAGAAGTAAAAATTAGTAATAAAGCTGGTAGAAAGCACTTATAGCAAAAAAAGAAGCCCACAAAACCAGTCTTTTGAATATTGTTTCAGAACTGCTTCTTAAAAAACAAACTAACTCTTAAATTTAGAATTTAAAAAGTCCCAACAGGTGGAACAAATTCAAATCTACAAATGTGTATGAAGGAAGATGAAGTAGGAATTGGAAATTTGTGTTGGAATATGGCATGGAAAGTTCCTAGGAAAGTTTAGTTAAAGTTTTGTGTAAAGTAGAAAGAAAGAGAGCACTTCCACATCAGAAACTACTTGTGGGAAAAAGGAATACTCAAAAGACTAAACATGTATAATAGCTCGTTCTAGTGCTGAGCCACTGAGCACTTGAAAAGATGAAGACTCTTATGCTTATTTCTCAATATGAACTACAATAGCACCATATAGTCTAAAGAAATTTTTGAGATGCAATGTACGAAACATTATACATAGGTATTTCAGAGCTCATGGAATCAAGGAAGCTGATGATGGAAGAAGAGAACCTTAGAAATTCCCGCATTAAAAAAAAAAAAAAAAAAAAAGCTTGATCGTCTTGATAAGGTTTTAGTCAGGATGATAATCACAAGGAACTCCTTTCCCTTTTCAAGAGGAATTATGTCAAAATGTTGAGTCAAGTCTAGATCTGTTAAGCTTCTCTCTTATCTTTCATACTAATTTTTTTTTATTACTTCTTTCTTTCTTTCTTTCTTTCTTTCTTTCTTTCTTTCTTTCTTTCTTTCTTTCTTTCTTTCTTTCTTTCTTTCTTTCTTTCTTTCTTTCTTTCTTTCTTTCTTTCTTTCTTTCTTTCTTTCTTTCTTTCTTTCTTTCTTTCTTTCTTTCTTTCTTTCTTTCTTCTCTTTCTTTCTTCCATAAACTTTGAAAAAACTCACTCTGTATGTATGTAGTAATTTCTATAGACTCACAGATGAACAAAAGGAAGGGTTTTAGTACCAAAATTTCCTTCTGGTAATGAATATTGACCAGTGCACTGTTCTCATAATTTCTAAACTGTTAGATTCCATCTCTACCCTTGTGTGACAACTGAACAAGGTGGAACATACCTCTGTCATAAAGTTTTTTCTGGTAGTCAGTCAAATTTTTTTTTATTTTATTTTGTTGCTTGAACCTCAGTTCAAGTCCTAGTAATACTCTTCTAACCATAATGATAGTTCCATTAAAAGACCCATAGCCTGACACATCCTTTTAGCAGAGACAATTAGCTCAAATTTACTTCTTCAAAACTCTCCTCTCAAAATTCTTCTTTTAAAACAGAGATAGGCTGAAAAACACTATTCCAAAGCCAGTGAACAAGCAACATTTCCAACATTATCTGAATTCTGAAGAAGTGGAGGTTGAGAAAGAGAAGAACTGTGCCTGTAACAAGAAGAATAAGGAATGAGCAAGGTAAGAGGGGAAAGTAGAGAAAATACATTAAGGAAGGTAAATGCTCCTTTTTTCCAACTTTGTAACATCTTTCAGAGACAAACTGGGTTGGTTTCATGTCTACTGGCCAATTCCTAAAGCTTTGCCAAATATTATTTCAATTCTCAAGCAAAATGGCCTTCACTTTTTCACTTGTTAGATTTCTTTCTAGTTACAATTGAACTCCCTTGAGCCACCCTAAAGTATTTCTGTCTCTTTTTTGCTCGACCTTTCAAATGCCCTTGGTTATGTATCTTGTTCTCCCATTCCTAGACCCTTGTTTACTCAGGCTAAACAAATTCCACTCTTTACATCTGATAATGTCTGAATGTGAAAGAGGGGGGATGATGACTCCAGAATTGTTTCATTTAGAGAACAAGGTTAAAAATATATTTCTGCCTGAGTATCTTGTTTCATTAATAGCGCTTAATTGATCATGGTGGAAAGGCTGTTATAGTCAAGTGGAGGAGGGTGTTACCTTCCAAAACATTTTCCAGCAAATTTACTTAATTGTTTCTGTTTACTGCATACCCATTAGTGCTCTATCACGCATTAAAAGCAATGGGAAAGATTAATAACAGCCTGCTCACCCCCAAAATATCAGAGCCACTTTATGCATTGATGGCAAGTGACTCATTAAGTTTAAATGGATATAAGCTGTAATTTTCATCGCATTCCTGCCTTTTTTTTTTTTCTTCTTCTTCATGAAACTCGACATAACTCTAATGGTTTAACACGTTATAGAAACAGGGAAGATCAGAAGATTTGCCATCTCCAATCACAAGGAAGGATGAATGCTTGGTAATATTAACACACAACAAAAGTTAATTAGCATCTTTAGCATGTTTGCTGTATTTCTTATTTACAGATTACAAGGCACTTCCTGAAAGAGAATAAACAGAATCTAATACAGGCAGTAAGAAGAACCATGTTCTCTGTTGTTTCGGAGGCCTCACAAAGTACAGAAAATTGCTTCTGCTCTGGAAAACTCACCTGCTACTTTAGACTTAAAGTAAATGAGTAAAGTAAATTATGGCAGAGCCGATTTATGCATCCATCTCCCTGGTTGTCCCTCATAGTACAACCAAAATAAATAAAACTCCATTGCACTAAAACAATATTCCTATTTGGTTATGAGGGTTTTTTTTGTTATACGTGTAGAAATTAAGATAAGGGTGTTTCCCTCTAGCTGGAACTGGTCTCAGGCTTAATTGCTTGAGTCTGCCTTGGAGTGTGAAATTCCAAGGCACTTCTCAGGATGTCAAACCCTGTTTTTACCGTCTGCCAACCTTGAAATCAGGTTACTGCTCAGTTACTTTGAAAATAATGGCTTGGTACGAGGTCCTTCCAGCATTGCAGAATCTTCTGAAGTTCATATGGAGCCCTTCCAAAAAAGATCTTAGAAAATTAGACTCTTTCCACACAATCCGGTGACTATTTCAGCACTGTTTTTGTAAGAATTGTTATAAGTTACTTGTTTCCTTGAATTTTGAAGACGGCAAAAATATCTGCAGAACAAAGAAATACAGCAAGAGATTTTTATTACAGTGCCGGTTACCCATTTCCAGCACTGGGTACACCTCTGGATCATACAAAGAGCACACACATTCTTTGAAAACCGCGCTTTTTGTACCCTTTCGATATCAGTTGTTGAATATGCATTCATTGTCCGTTTGTTGCCTTAAAAGGTAATTTCCCTGCTTTGGAGGTGGGTGTTACCTTTTGGCTGGTTGTAATTTATCTCCCCTGGGCTCGTACAGGGGGGGTCTTGCATCATCCCCACATTGCAAGGCATGGAGGGCCTCTCTTTGTATCCACATGGCACAGAGGAATACATTTTTATTTATAGTTTGTTCCTTGTTCCCGTCCGCAAAAGATTCCCTGGTGTTAGGTCCAGACAGGACCCTTCACCTTACAGACTCCACGGTACGCCGTGCCGTGGAGTAAATATGCAGAAATAGTTCTTTTGTTAGTGCTCTCTGTTTACTTTAATTTGCTTGGAATAAAACCGGTGCCTTTACTTATCACAAGAATCACAGACAGTGCTTACCTTAAAATGTTGGAGTGGCCTGAAACTCCACAGAGATATTTTCACCTGTGATCTGTACAGTGGTCAAGTGAGCCCTGTGTTCTTCTTGTGTTTAAGGGATGAGAGAAGCCACCAGGCTTTCTGCGTTGTCTGTCCCCCATTCATTTTCAGCTCTGAATATCTTTTTTTCTGCTCATAAGCCTGACTTCACTGCATATGGCACTTAAATTTCTGTATCTACTGTCTAACTCAGAATGGTTCTACTAACTTAAATATGGTTAATCCTACTGTAATTTGACGTCACAAAAGAGAATGCAGTATATATTAATATAGCTATGAACAGAGTTATGGTCAGCAATCTCTTTCAACTCTTTTACTGTAAAAACACGACTGAAAATCCTGCCTCATTCTGCATTCTTCCTGATATTCCACCTGTTCCCTTATTTACACTGTGCAGTTGTCCCTAATGCAAGACTACAAAATGTATCTGCACATAGTGAAGCAACAGATTTCTATTTATCATCTGTTTAAGTCAGATAAGATCCTTCTTGTGTATGTAATTTCTCTTTATCTGAAGACTCCTTGTGCGTCTCATTTTTTTTTTTCTTTCATTTTAATGACTTTATTTTCAGCTTTGATTTCATTCTCAGTATCTTTCTTAGTTACTGGATCTTTGGGACTCTTTACCCCTTGCAAAGCCAGCTGATTAATTTTAAGACTCACAGATTTTGAAACTATTTTTGTTATGGTCACCATTCTTCAAGTTTTATGTTTTCAGCAATACTGATAACAGAAAAAGTAGCAATGGTACCAAAACAATGACGTCTTTTAGAATTTAATGCACTGAAAGCCCCATTAAATCTCCTGAAACTCTTCCAAGGAATTTGAAGAGAAGTCATTTTGTACACTGAAACATGAAAAAGAAAACTTTTTTTTTCCTTTTTACCACTGATTTTGTGCTGAATGTATAATTACAGACCCTTTTCTTTTAAATATTTAATCCAAAATATTTGTTAAAGAGGTTAAGTTAATAAGAGCCTTAAACTTTATGCTTAGTAATGAACACCTGTACAAAGGAATTGTATCCCTTGGATTACTTGTCATGAGTTAGTGTCAATTCACAGGAAAGGCTCCCTTCCAAAGCATGTGTCCTTTATCTGTGTCCCTCTGAGTGCATAATCATGTGTGCACATTTACAGACTGAAAAGAATTACTACTTCATAGCACCAAAAATACTCTTTGGATGGAACAGGTGCATGTGTGAACAAAGGTGCTTGAACCATTGGTCCAGAATTTTCTTCTGTTTCAAATCACCCTCTTCATTGCAAGAATCTCCAATAAAAAATGCACAAAATATGAATAATAAACCATCCTCAAAGTACATGCAACTTCAGTAAATGCTGAAAGGTAAAACGCTAAGCAACTTGCCTAACAAAACCAACACCACACCAATATTTCCTTGCAATTAGTACACCCTGTGGTTTGAGTGGTACGAGTGAATGTGTTAAGTTGAAAAAAAAACCCAAACCAAACACAAAACAAACAAAACTACAAACAAACAAACAAACCAAAACCAAACCAAACAAACAAAAAACCCACCAAAAACAAACAAACAAAAACCCCAACCCGAAACATAAAGAAAAGAGCTATGGAAGGTTTATGTGACAGTGGATCCTCTCAGACAATAAACATTGTTTTAGGCTCTCTGGCTTCTTTCTAGATCTGAAAGTAATGACTGCTAGATCTAGATCTAGAGTAATGACTGCTGCAGAATTTTTCAATTGGTCATTACTACAGCTTCTCTTCCAGGAGTTCTTGCAAAGGGTTTTGTATTCACACAATTAGTAGCTTTGTGAATGTCCTGCAGCACCCATTCAGCATCTTATTTACATCCCTTACCTATTCTTTTCAATCCACCTTTCAGATACAATGAATTACACCGAAATACCAGCCATCTGAGATGAATGGTTGGCAGCATCTAGATGTGAGTTAAGCTAGTTCTGGAATTGAACTGGCTTTTCACTTCCCCAAAGAAATCTTTCATTTACCTTATTCCAGCAACCAACTGTAGCCCATGTTTGTAAACTGGCACCTCCCTGGAGCTTGCACAGCGGGGTAACACTGGGATCCTTTAAAATAGTTATGAGCAATTGCCCCTTGAGATTTATAGCATAAAGTGATTTACTATCCAAACTACAGCCTTCCCCTAGTGTGATTGTCAAATTATCCCTTAACCAAGGAAACTATGTGAAAGAGAGAGATCTAGAGAGATCTATGGAGATAGTCGCACAACTAGAAGGTTCTCAAGCTACCTTGCGATGACTGCCAGTGAATGATTTCTTTTTATAAATTGGTTGGTCTAGATTTTCAGAAGCAACTTGTTACGTAAGGCCTTTGGCATTGTTGCAGCATGACTTCCTAATCTCCAAACTGGAGAGACAAGGATTTGGAGGTTGGACTATTGGGTGGATAAGGCTTGTAGCCCAGAAAGATGTGTCAAAAGCAGAGTGGGCCTCAGTCACAAGAAGGATAGGTTGGAGTGGGACCAGAGGAGGCCACAAAGATGATCAGAGGGCTGGAACACCTCTGCTATGGAGACATTCTGAGAGACTTGCATTGTTTGACCTGCAGGAGAGAGGGCTCTGGGGAGGCTTTATAGCCCCTTCCAGTGCTTAAAGAGGGCTCATAAAAAAGGGTCAAGGAGTCTTTTTACATGGCCAGATAAGACAGGACAAGGGGAAACAGTTTTAAACTAAAAGGGGTCAGATTTAGATTAGACGTTAGAAATTCTTTACTGTGGGTTTGGTGAGGCCCTGGCACAGATTGCCAAGAGAAGCTGAGGATAACCATTCCTGGAAATGTTCAAGGCTAGGTTGGATGAGTCTTGGAATGATTTGATCTAGTGGAAGGTGCCCGTGGCACAGAGGGTGGAACTAGATGTTTTTTAAGGTCAATTCTGGCTCAAACAATCAAATTCTAATTGTTTTGCACATAATTCTTAACTCTGTGCTCCTGAAAACACTGAGTTAAATCTTTCCAAAACCATGAGATTTTAATTAAAAATCTGTTCATATATGAAGTGAATATAGTATTAACAATATTTTTTATTATTTCTTCATATGCTAAAGTCTTCTATACAGTTCTTCAGAAATATATGCTAAAACAAACTTTGTCCAAAGGAAAATTATTTTTCTTTTACAAATACTTGAGAGTTGGTACCTTCAAATTTGTCAAGTACTAAAAGTACAGTGAGATAGAAAGAGCTAAGAATGCAAGGAAAAATTGAGAATGCAATAACTTTTTGAGGTACCACCCTGAAACATGATAATGTGTCCTATATTCGGTCTCAACAGTGCTTGTTACATCCTATTTTTTTTTTTTTATCACTGCATTCTGAATTTGGCCTTCAAAATACTTTTACAACTAATATTAAAAGTCACTTTTGAGCAGAAAAAAGAAGTACTGTAAGATCTTCTTGGAATGAAAAAATTGATTTTGATTCATATAAATTAAGCTTCCTCCCTATAGTAATTTATGTATCATGGAATTAGATTTATCTAACTGATGTTAATCTTGCTCCAGATAACTGTGGAGTTTCTCTTCTGACCCAATACATAACTAAAAATCAAAATAATAGATTTATGTTCATTTGTTTATTCATTTTGTAAATCTATAGGCCATTTTGCTGGCAAAGTCTCGAGTAGAAAGATCCAAGAAATATTGATTTTCCTCTTCTTCATGACTATTTAATTGGTTAAAGTGTGCCCCATTCGCACAAGCCAGCAAGTTGATGCTGGTTACATTTTAATAAATGTACTCCTCACTCGATCAATACATCCCTGGGAAAAAAGTGCTGCTCTATCATATGTTAATGGGAAGAAAATCTTTTTAGTATAGTCAGTCATCATGACAAACAAGAATATGAAAAGTGTTAATGAAATGACCAGCTGTCTATAAAATGAAAGACTCACAAGACAGTTTCCTTTCTTCCTCTAATTCAATGAAACAAAATGGAAAATTACACTGGAGCCTGCTGAACAGGAGGTAATGCTCAGAGTCAGAAATCAAATGCCATAAAGAAATTCAGAATTGGACTTAATATGCTTATGAACCAGAGAGTGGAATTCACTATAACCATGTTGACACAAAATATATTCAAATGTGCATAATGGAGCAATTCAGGCACAGTCCCAAAGATGGATTTTAGAGTTCTGACTCCTATTTGGGTTTCAAGCCACCCATTGATTTAATGGATTTCAGGAAATCAATCTGAAGTTGGGAGAGTCTAAGCTGAATCTGAGAGCCTAAATGTGTAGATAGATGTTGCACTTAGAACTATATTTTTTACCTTTATCATTCGGACCTCATTAATATTTCCAGTAGGGGTAGTGAGACAAGCTCATTATGAGTCTAAACTACAGAGAGCAGATGCTATCTCTGGGATTTCAGACATTTAAGGATTTTTAAGACAAGAAGAACCATTAAATTATGTTGTCTGATATCACAGGTTCTTGGTATTTATCAATTGATCCCCTTTGCCTTATCAAGCTGCAAGAATGGGAATTTATTTATTTATTAAACAATTATTAAATTATCATTGTTATTGGTGTTGCATTTACAGTGTAACTTTTATAATCCTGTTTGGTTACCAGATCAAGTGTGCTTGTAAGGCACCAAAAATTTACTATCTATCTGATTTGATGTTGAAGATTAGATACAAAAAAAAATAAAAGGTATTTAAACAACTCATTACTTGAAATGAGGTACCACATTCCTGGAAGTTATTTTAACTGTTAACAAACTAGCCTATACTCCCTACATAACCCCCAAGAAAAGAAGTGGTTAACTGAGATAAAGAGTCCACTGCAGCTGGTATACTGAACATGGAAAAATCTCTGACAGGCAATAATAACCAGCAAAGATGGAGGACTTGAAGTTCTACTTCTTTTTGAGATTTGGACATTTGCATCAAAGGTAGTTAGGTCACCATGTTAAAAGGGACTTTCAGAAATAAATGAACCATTAAAGACCAGGAATGTCAGTCAGTCATTTAAGAACATTTAAGAAAATAGTCTGTTGCTTGATTTATTTGTTGTGGATCATCATTCGGGAGGCAAGAAAGGTGTTTTTAATATCCTTTGTAATTTTGTTTCTAAAATAGTTGTTCCTTAAGATGAAAACTTCTTTATTTTGTCTGTGGAAGCTAGACTGTGACACTGAAGGCTACTTCTTGTGGGATATAGGGAGGAATGGGAAGAAATCAATGCAGGAGCTTGTTGACAGTTGAAACTGAGATTTATTGGAATTTTTTGGATAGATATTGTCTGTATTGTTGTAACAATGCTTTCTGCCTTTCAGTGCAATGGACAAGCCCCAGCTTTTTTGTTTCCTTCTGCTGTTCTTCTGCTCCTGTGATTTTCTCATGTCTCATTTAACAGCAGCTCATAACGTATGACAAAGACTATGCAGGTCTACACCAAAGTGCACTCTACTAAATTCTGAGTAAATGCTGGGGTACCTCTGCGTAGTCTAAGTAATTTGAATCTCTTCCTCCCAAATCACAAGATGTATGACCATTCTTTTAGAGTCACCTTTGGTTTGAATATTATTCTGTCAATAGATAAAGTGATTCATCAGGCGAAAAGCAGATACACTGGGAGGATGGGACAGAATGCAGAAAACAGAAGAAAGTCTTTTCTCTTAAGACATTCAAGACCCTTCCTTCTCTATTGTAAATCACAGAAAATTTCTCACACAAAATAGTTCTGAGTCCCTATATTCATGGGTAATTACAAAGGCAATAGGTACTCTTCATTCCTTTTGCCTTCCCCTCCAAAAATCCATTTTCAAGCATATGTTCTCAGAAATTTTGTTTGTTTGTTTGTTTGTTTTTTTCTCAAGCTTTGTCAGAGTTTTCTTTCCATAAAAATCTCTTTATTCAAATATCATTATTCTGGATCCAAGCTAGAATGCATTTAAGCATCACTTAAATTTCACCAACACAACCGTCTCCACATTTTTGTTACAAAACAAAGTTATTGCTTCAAAGTACTAACTTGAAGTTTTCTGCTTTGTTTTTCAAAACCACTGAGCAAAGAACTGTCTTCTTTCTGTTTCTTTTACGTGATTTCTTCTCTCCTCACAGTGGGGTTTTTTTTAGCCCTTGCACTTTTTATTTTTCTTACCAGTAAGAGAAATTTCTTTCTCCAAGACTGTTTCTACAACAGCCTCTCTGGATCATTTCAATTGTTTTGAAAATTTAGCAAAAAACATACCTGTCTATCTCCTGTAGTAATGTACTTAGCTATATAAGTAAGAGATAAATATTGAAATATACTTTATCAGTAACTTGGAAAAATAAATATCTTGTCAAGCAAAATATTAACCAGACAATTTTCTACCAGCATAAGTAGCTTTGGCTATCTGAGAGGCTAGCATCTATCTACTCTAGACAGAAAACAGAGGAAATACCTTCAGGGACAATGAGTTAGGGATATCCGGAAGCGCCTTCCTCTAACTAGAACTACAGGAAGCAACCAGTTTAGACTGAAAATGTTTTGAAAATAATATTAGGTGTGATGAAGTCTATCTTCATTGTAGTAGGAATTCTGACTTTTTTTTTTTTTTAATAAATATTTTCTGTTGTCTTTATAAGAATATGTCCTTGTGTTTCTATTAAAATGTTTGGGTTTGTTTGATTTTAAGGACAAAACCTCACCAAACCTAAAAATCATCCCACAAAAAAGAAAGCCTCAAACAAACAAACCAAAACTCCATGCAGTCAGGTTTGACAGCTGATATAAGAAACTGCATACAATGACTGAATCTTTTTCTGTGCTACTTACTTTGTTCCATTCTTTTATTACTTCTATGATCTTAACAGATGAATGCACCAATAGCTCATTTTGGTCCTAACTCGGCTCTGCCTGTCTGGTTTACTGTCATCAATATTGCAGATACAATATTGCATCTAGAACTTAAACTCAGTGAAAGCTTTAAACATTGCTAAGGTCTTGATCCAATTCTCACTGAAGAGACTCACTGAATGTGAATCTTCCCTTTCATTTCAATAGGCTCATCAGGGCTTAACTGATATGGTACATCAGAGATTGTTCACTAAATTCAGGTCTAAATTCATGGTGTGTGTTATCTCATAATTCATAGCAAAAGAACATGGATAAGAAGTATCTATACTCATGAAAGTGCAAAAGAAAAAGAAAAAGCTGCCTAAACAAGGGACCATTTGCCAAAAATAATGAACAAGAATGTTTAAATGTTCACCTGACAGAGGACTTTAAAAGTTGATTTAGAGGAGAAAAATATCTGGGGGCCCAGAGGAAACATAGTTTGCTGTGAGATGCTTTTGAAAGTATATTTCTACTTCTCTAAGTTAGGAGCCTTATACACTATATTATATATTCTGAGAAGATATCTTGTAAAATAAGTCCTTCCTTAGTTATTTTATTACTGCTTTTTTTCTCTCCCTCCCTTTTTTTTTTTTTTTTTTCCCTTTCCCTTCCCCTAACTGCTGCTACTTTTCAAGTAACTCCATGGAGACAGACTGCAGAATGTAAAACCGCCTGAAAACCTCAAGAGTATCTGAAGCCTTAGTCCTTAAGTGAGTTTTTAATCACAAGAGACATACAGGTAATTTTTTTTTTCCACCTCTGGCAAGTGAGCACAATGGAAGAAGAAACCTAAAGATTCTAGCCTAAAGAGGTGGTAATTAATGAAAACAGAAACAAGTGTCTTGGTATGTTATGATAAATGGGGGGATTAGTCCTACTACGTTGTCGTTTTATTTTTAGGAACACTGTAATGATTTTTCAGGGTCCTGCACACATGTCAGTGCAAACCCAAGCACAAATACAGACTGGGTAAGGGGATTCTGTCCATTAACTCTGATCTGATGAGACCCCTCCTGCAGTGCTTCCTCCAGCTGTGGGGTCCCTAGCAGAGGAAGGACATGGAGCTGCTGGAGGGAGTCCAGAGGAAGGACACAAGGATGATCTAAGGGATGGAACTCCTCTGCTATGGAGACAGGTTGAGAGAGCTGAGGATATTAAGCCAGGAGAACAGAAGGCCCCAGGAAGACCATAGAGCCCCTCCCAGTGCCTAAATGGGCTACAACAGACAGAATTTTGACAGGGTTATGGGTTGATAGGACAGAAGGTAATAGCTTCAAACTCAAAAAAGTTAGGTTTAGATGAAGTATTAGAAAGAAATTCTTGCCCACGAGGGTGATGAAACACTGGAACAGGTTGTTAAATCATGATATGCTATGAATTCAGAGAAAGTTTGGAACAATGTAAAGATATTAAAAATATAATGAAGATACAAAAGGTAAAATTGATAACTGATATTTTACATTACAAAATCAAATTCCTACATTTTTCTCACATATTTTTCAAAAAAGATAAGTCATCAAAGTGCATATTATTCTGTAGGGGGAAAAAGGGAAATGCTAAACTGTAACAACATATCCTGCTTGAATTTATTTTGTACAAGTATTTAAATTATTTTTATGGAAAAAAATATAGGTAAAGTTTTTTTTATTGCTAGTTGATTTTTGAAAGGCTGTAGTCTGAACCTTAGGTTGCTATTTCTATCTCTAGATAGAAAGGAAGAGCCCAAAGTTCTGAAACAAGAAAGAACACTGAACAGGTACTGTGTGTACTGAAGGAGCTGTAACGGAAACCAGATGTAATTGTAAGAGAAAAGGAAAATGATCTGTGGTAAAAGTGTGTGTTTCATCACAAGGTTCAGCTGGGATTTCATGTGGGGATTTCAGCACCAATGTCCCTTTTTTTTCAGGTCTAAGCAACTTAAGCAACTCTGCTTTGAAGAAAACCACAACAGCTTTTCTCTTTTTCTCTTTTCTCTCTCTTTTTTTTTTTTTTTTTTTTTTTTTTTTTTTTTTTTTTTT